>NC_057712.1:73185375-73415225 GCF_004010195.1 Chiloscyllium plagiosum
ATACTCTGACCAATAAAGGAAAGCATACCAAACGCCTTCTTCACTATCCTATCTACCTGCGACTCCACTTTCAAGGAGCTATCAACCTGCACTCCAAGGTCTCTTTGTTCAGCAACACTCCCTAGGACATTACCATTAAGTGTATAAGTCCTGCTAAGATTTGCTTTCCCAAAATTCAGCACTTGCATTTATCTGAATTAAACTCCATCTGCCACTTCTCAGCCCACTGGCCCATCTGGTCCAGATCCTGTTGTAATCTGAGGCAACCCTCTTTGCTGTCCACTACACCTCTAATTTTGGTGTCATCTGCAAACTTACTAACTGTACCTCTTATGCTCGCATTTAAGTGGATATCCTCCCAATATTTAATATAAAATGAAAATAATAAAAGGTTACAATTCAAAACAAATGTGTTCTTTTGAGAAACATTTTTATATGTATAGATCCTCATAACTTGTGTTTTTTTAACCACCCTTGATGCTTGAACTATTTTCCTGAGAAGTCGATTTCAGATTTAAATAATCACAGATTGTAAATGTTTTGGAAAACAGATTTAAATAACTGGCCCACATTCAAAACTAACTGTTCAAGCTAAGCTTAGTATAATTCTGAAGGTAGCTGTTTTTTGGACTCTGACTGGATTGCATGTGCTGAAACTATGCATTCATTTTTGTCATTTTTGTCAGCCACTGATAAGCCACAGCAGACTGTGTTAGGTAAAACCACTTCTCACTCACTGAGGTTCCAGGTCACGCATTAGGGTCAGGTATAAAATCTTCCATCTGAAGAATGCAGGATTGTTGAAGTGCAGCTCTCAGGCTTCAAATGTTGAATTAAACATTTTTGGCCTTTTCTGGGACTTATGTTAAAACTTTATTTGTTCATGAAAATATTATAAATACTTTATGATATGTTACATTTGTGCAAGACATTGAAGACAGAATCCAACAGCAAGGTAAGAGCAGTGGGGGAGTTGAGGACCTGTGACAGTCAGTCAAGGTCACTGAGAGGAGATGGTGAGGTAAAGGCCCATGCAGGGAAGCAGACAGATTGTTGAAAAACCTGAGTGGGACTCAGGAGATAAATAAGATTCAGACTTTTCTAGGAGTAAGTGTGAAATAAAGGCAAGGTTCCATAATGTATTTAATTCAGGTTAGGTCATTCTGCTATAATATGCGTTTTGTCAATGCGAATTCATTATAACATGATTGACGAATTGGGGATGCTGTTTCTAAAGCACAAGCTTTTAAAGCATGTATCAGTTATAACGAGATTGCAGCCCCATTAGTTTAAAAGGTGCTGCTATTAAGCGATTTTCTTATAAAATGGGGCTGCTTAATAACGGAACTACTGCGTTATAGCAGAACTGACTGTATGTCCAGGGAGCTCAGGCACATTCTGCACTATGTGGGAAATCAGAGATACTCCTGGCAGTCTAGATGACCATGTGTGCAGGAGATGCCTCTGCCTAGAACAGCTCAAATGCCAGTCTTGGAGTTTGAGCAGCAGTTGGGGATCCTTCATGAAGCTGAGAGTTTACTAGTTGGCATATTTCAGGATGTGGTCAACTCTGCAACTTTAGAACTGCAGACAGAGAGAGAATGGAGGATCACCAGACAAAACAAGGGGATCAGGCACAGAGTGACGGAATTTCTGATTAGATCTTGCTTAAGAGTTTTCAGGCTTGCAAAATCAAGGAATAGTTGCAGGGCATTCTGAAGGGGGAAGAGTAATTCTTGGGGTCAGACAAAGTTAAAGGGGACATAGAGGTTTGGATGGGGGCATGCAGAGTGAAGGTGCTGTGGGGTCAGATTCTGGTCAAAGGCGATTTGAACCATGCCATTGGTATGTACAAATTGAACATGGATATCTCAAAGTTACAGAAATGATGTTTAAAAAAGACCAACACTGGAAAAGGCAAACCATTGTCCAAGTTCCAAGGGTGCTATGGGAGCCATAAACCATCTCTTGGACAGCTAATGTGGGTGTTTGGATCACTACAGGCACTCCACTTTTTAATGACATCTATTTGTCACTCAGTTAGCACAGCACTTTCCCCAAGTTGCTGCACATGCTGAGATGTGGATGAATGAATGATGGAAAGATTTCCTTCATTATTTTGGTATAGCAAGTCTCATTATTTGGTGGAATGTGCTTAATCCACAAATCAACAGGGCCTGCTACTGAAGACTCTTCTTTTGCTCCTTCTGTTGCCAGTGTGTGCCATATCCACTCAGAGCCCTGCACCTAGCTGCTGGTGTGCCAATGTGGCTGCCTTCCTTAGGAGGTGAAGATAGGTGTAGGAGCAGCAGCAGCCAGCAATGACGATGAAGAGCACTCCGTTCAAGATGTCGCTGCTGCAGAAACCCTCGGGATGCATGGGTTCCACAGGAGGCTTAGAGCTTTTCATTTCTGACTCCATTTACTGGTGAGGAGTGAGGTACAGTGCCAACACAGGCTCTGTATATCCCATGACACTGTGACAGATTTTTACCAAATGCTGGAGTGCGATGCCAGTCTTTCCTGGTGGCTAAAATGATGGCAGTCACTCTGAATTTCTATAATATCTATTAATGACTGAAGACAACCTGTTCAATTTTGCCAAAACTGGCTTGCCCCATCTCCAGATTCTTTTCCTGGTTGTTCATTCAAACTGAGCCTGATTGAATCTTAGTGTGTTGCTTGACTTAGCTGAGTTGCAAATATCATATTCTGTCACAACTCTAAATGAACCTCTGCCATTTTGCACATGATCCAAAGCTGGGTGGGCGGGTGAGTTGTGAGGAGGATGCAGAGATGCTCCATTGTGATTTGGACAAATTGAATGAGTGGGCAAATGCATAGCAAATGTAAGATTATCCACTTTGGTCGCATATTACCAAGCATATTATTATCTGAATGGTGATAGATTGGGAAAGTGAATGAAAATCCATTAATATCCATCTTTTGACAACTAGCAAATTACTCAAAATGGAATATTAAAGCTACTATTGCCAAGACATGTGATCTCCAAGAGTTGTAGAATAGTTCTTGGACAGAAAGGAACCATTCGGCCTACCTACGCCAGCTCACAGCAAGATCAACCATCCTAATCCTGCTCTAATACCATTTCTCTTTCACTCTGCAAATTTTTTATTTTTGGATTCTTGTCCAATTGTCTTTTAAAGGTCTCAATTGCATTTGCCTTCATCACTTCCTACATAAAAAGATTTTGCTCATGTCACCATTGCTTCTTTGCTCGCCGGTTCATGAATTCAACGGAATCAGTTTCTGCTGGTCTACTCTGTTTACATTCCTTCTGATTTTGAAGACCTCTATCAGGTCTCCCAAATTTCTCATTTCATCAGAGAACAGCACCAGCTACTTCAATCTCTCCATCCAGAGAACCATTCCTATGATTTTTTTCTTTTGTTTCTGTATCCTTTCTAATGCCATCACATCCTTCCTGAAGTAGGTTGTCCAGAACTAACACCCTCAACACCAGCACCTCCAAATCATAATTAGGAATAACTTTCTGCTGTTCCTCAAATCATTGTCATGGCATTTTTTTTAAATCAAATTTGAGATGCAAGTCAGCTTAACATCGATGTTGAAAGACACCATTTGCTTTGTACTGGACTGGTATGTGAGCTTTATTTTGTGCTCAAGTCTTGAGTTGAGCTTGAAACCTTCTGACTTAGAAGTAAGGATCCTACCCATTGGTCCAATGGACCAATTGGACCATTGGACCAAACATTATCACAAAATGAAAGATTTTTTAATATCAAAGTAGTGATGGAGATTAGGAGAGAAGATCCTCTCAATGTTGTGGTCTACAGCCTTTGCATTATTATTTTACTAATTAACATTGTTTTCCTTTCAGATTGAGCCATTAAGTGGATCAATTATGATGACAACAGGAGGTTTTCTGCATATAACAGCCAGGACCAATGATTCCTTCCAATCTTGTGAGCAGGCAAATAAACACAGAAGGAAAATGCACAAAAAAAGGAAGAATGATGTGGTAATGGTGAAAGCCAAACTGAAGTTGTGCTCCATTTCAGGTTTAGTTACTGTCTTCGGTATCCTGGTGATGTTGGGGGGAGTTGCAATGGTACTAATAGGCTACTGGCCCATAGCCTCCAAGATTCCCGAAACAATTGCAGTGTCTTGCAACATCACCAGTAACTGCACAACAGCTGACACTTCATCGTTGGAAATTTCTGAATTTGTAGCCAGCTATCTACATTCTGATAAACTGAAGATCTTAGGACCACTGGTTTTGGGAATTGGCATATTTTTGTTTATCTGTGCTAATGCGGCCCTTCATGAAAATAGAGACAAGAAAACTAAGGTGATTAATGTGCAAGATATTTACTCCACTGTAGTAGATGTGCATAACATAAAGAAAAAAGAATATGTCCCTTTTCAAGGATTTGTAAATTATATGCAGTGCAAAAGCATTGATAGTCTCAAGTTCTCAGTTCCTTATGATGCAGCAAATTTGGCAAAAAGTTCCTGTCAGACACCAACTGCAGATGGCATTAAAAAAAGCTTGATTCAATGAAAAGCCCAAGAGAAAAATAACAATTATCTGGCAAAGCAGCAGGAACTTGACAGAAATCATTATCATTAACTCTGGCCAGTTTCTAAAGAGACAGTATCAGTGCCAGTGCGAGAAATGGCACCACATCCCATACTACTACATCCATTGATGGATACACTCACACTCCCTATAACTGAAACAGTTCGATTCAGACTGAGGAAGACCACTGATCAGCAAAAGGTGATAAAGAAGCAGGGGTGTCAAAAAATCATGAATAAATTCAACAGAAAATGTGGTATAATATCTTTCATCCCAGAGGAACTGTTGGACATATTTCAGGAGTCCAAGTTTGAGCTGATCACCCTGGAAGCTACAAAATGCTACCAAGGCCGTGACTTCAAATAGAACCTGGTCAGATAATATCCAACCAGTAACCACAAAGTCTCATAAAGATTGTTTCTGTTTGCAGAGATTTCAGGAGTACAAACAGAAAATATTGGAAATCCGCAGCAGTTTCAAGTTTCTTTTCTTACTGTTCACTGAAATTGGTCAAGCTCCAAAGACTAGCAGATCATTTCTTATACTTGAAGTTGTTCAGTCATCTTCATTGTGGTGGAAGAATGAGAAGAGGCAATGGAAAAGAAAAAGTACAAGTTCAAAGGGAGTGCAAGTTCAGAAAGACCTGGGAGTATATGTGCACAATCACTGGAAGTGGCAGGGCAGACAGAGCAGTTTGGAGCATACAGTTGGCTTAGCAATAACACAGTTCCGTTCTCATGCAATCCTGTTTTATAAGAAAATCTATAAAAGCAGCACCATTTAAATTAATGGAGCTGGAATCGCATTGTAGCCAATACACGTTTTAAAATTTCATGCTTTAGAAACATAGTGTCCCTAAGTTGTCAATTATGTTATAGCATAATTTGCATTAACAAAATATGCGTTATAGCAGAACAACCTTTACAGAGTATAAGCAAAATATTGTGGATGTTGAGTATCTGAAACAAACAGAAAATGCTGGAGAAACTCATCAGGTCTAGCTGTATCCGAGGGGAGAGAGAAAGAGTGAGTTCACATCTCAAGTTGATTAACATTCATTAGGAGTGAGAAATATTAGGAATATAATAAGTTCCCCAGTGGAAAAGGGGAGCGTAATAAAAAGAGTCAAAGGTACGATTCTGATGACATAAAAATGTAGTGATTGTAAATGAGGTCAGCCAGGAGGACCTCATAGAATGAGTTCCCTGATTGGACCAGATTAACAGCCCAATCAGGGAGCTCTGGCTAACCGATAAGAACAGGAGTATCCCACCATTATGTACACTATGTATTGACTAATCACCATCTCCATGCATGTAGTTTGCTTTTCATGGTACATTGCCATAAGAATATGTCAACTATAGAGTTTATTGAGGACTGTCAAATGAATTATTGTTGATGGAAACTATTCTAACTGCAAAGGGCAAACACACTTGCAACTATTGTCAAAAATATATTGGAAATAATTTGAATTAAAAAAAAAGAACAGGAGTATCTACACACACACCATGGGTGCTGGGGGTTAAATTAAAAAAAAAATAAACAGTAGATTAAGGGCACTGCTTGTCACTGGCCACCCAGGTGTTTTCCTATCTTCCTGGTAAAATAAAAAAGAAAAAGAAAAAAAATAAACACGAGACTCTTATTTCACGAAAAAAAGAACAGGAGTATCCTATTCACTCTAGGAGCTGGCTCAGTGGCAAGGCCTCTCCATGTGTAAATAAAGAATGACTTGGTGACAGGATACCAGCCTCTGTGGAATTATTTCAGTGACGAAAAGAGAAAAGCATGCTCCTGAAGAAATTTGCCCACAACAGTCATCTTTGAGTTGGGGTATTTCTGGCATCATGCTGTTATTTGGGAAACTTGACTATTTTGATCCTGTCATCAAAGACTGGGGCCAGTACATGGGAAGAATATATCACCTTCCAGGAAAATCAAATAGGGACAGATGAAAAGAGTAATTCTCCTGACAGTATGTGGAGCCACAGCTTTTTTGGTTATTGGGAGCCTCACTTTCTCTCAGGCACCATTTACCAAAACCTTTCAAGAATTGACAGATTTAGTTAAGAAATATTATAACCCCAAGCCTCCTCTAATTCTGAGATGCTATGGTTTTACTCGGCAATTCAAAAACCAGGGGGTTCTGTATTGCGATTTTTGACTAGGTTAAGATGACTGGCAGAGGCATGTGACTTAGGTTTAACCCTTAATGAGATGCTGAGAGACTGGTGGGTATGTGGAATTAATTATGTAACCATGCAAAAGCTCCTATTAGCTGAAGCCCCTCATACAGGCACTCCTTCTGGCTTTATCATTGGAAAATGAGAAAGTGGACCATGAGTTTCATAATATTCCACTGAAAGTGGACACCCCTCAGTCCAACTGAGCTTAGAGAACACCACCTGAATGAAGGCAATTGCATAGCCCTACTTAGGACATATCCTGAACAGAGGTCAGCACACAGTAAAACCCCAAAAACAAAGCCACACCTCCACCAAACACTTAAGATTCTGATAAGCCATTCTGGTTGTTGCCAGTAAGCGGACTAGAGATAGCAAAACGGTCCCACTAGACCCGAGTCACGTAACAGAACTTCTGTCCAGGAGAGTGCACACCCTGGGAAGTTCACCTACACCTGATTAGGAACAGATAAATTGCTTAGCAACATTCAAATCAGAACTAATTAAAATAAATGTCTGGTTAAATAATCCACTTGATCATGGAACCAGTCTTTAATAAATTTTGCTCTTGACTCTAACCCTTAAGTTGGTCCAAGACCTCTGATAGTCTGAGAAGATTGATGAGGGCAAAGTGATAGATGTTGTTTGTATGGACTTTAGTAAAGCCTTTGACAAGGTTCCACATGGTAGACTAATTAGTAAAGTTAGATCATATGGGATTCATGGTGAGCATGTCAATTGGATACAAAATGGTGGAGACAGAGGATGATGATGAAGCTTTGTTTTTCAGACTGGAGGCTTGTGACCAGCAGTGTTCCACAGGAATCGATACTGGGTCCACTTTTGCTTGTCATTTAAATAAATGATTTTGATGAGAACAAAAAGGACATGGTTAGTATGTTTGCAGATGACACCGACATTGGTGGTATACTGGACAGTGAAGAAGATTACTAAGAGATCTTGATCAATTGAGATTGATTGATTGATCAAATGGACTAAGAAGTAGCAAATGGAGTTTTATTTGGATAAATATGAGGGATTGCATTTTGGTAAAATAAACAAGTGCAGGACTTACACAATTAATGATAGGGCCTTGTGTAGTGTTGTAAAACAGGGATACTGAGGGGTTCAGGTACACAATGCTTTGAAACTTGCATCACAGATATATAGGGTGGTTAAGAAAGCATTTAGCACACTTGCCTTCATTGGTCAGACTGCTGAGAATAGGAGTTGGGACATCACAGAGGTTGTGCAAGACTTTAATAAGGCCATGTTTGGAGTACGATGTCTAGTTCTGGTTGGCCTGCTATAGGATGGATATTATTAAGCTAGAAAGGGTTCAGAAAAGATTTACCAAGACATTGCTGGGACTGGGAGGTCATAGATAAGGTGAATAGCAAAGGTATTTTCCCTAGGATGTGAGAGTTCAAAACTAAGGGGCATACTTTTAAGATGAGAGGGGAAATATATAAAAGGAACCTGAGGGGCAACCCCAGTTCACCATTTATTTGGATTATGTGCTAACAATGGCAGAGCAATAAAGAGCACTTAGAGAACTTGGACATAATCCTTAAATGTTTCTCCAAGGTAGGCATAGACATTAGAAGTGAAAAACATATGTTCCAGACCCCCCAATTGACTGACTTGGGTTACAGGGTCAATAAAACTCCCTGGGAAGATAAAGGGGAGGGCAATCAAAGGTGCCATGACTCCCACATCTGTGCAAGAGCTTGGGTCTTTCCCTGGGCTAGTGAATGATTACAGGAAGTTTACACATAACTTGTCCTTTTTCCTGCCACCTTTGTATTAACTCTTAAAGGATCAGGCTTGAAAATGGTGATGTAGCCAAACCATAGCTTTCAGGGAAGTGAAGGAACAGCTATCATCCTCTTAGGCATTGGCAGACAATGATCCCAAGTGAGATCTCATTAACATGCAATGCCTCCCCGTATGGCATCGTCTTAGCTTGTAGGTGACCCAATGGAGAGGAACGCCCAATAGCATATGCATCTAGATTTTGTCTAATGCAGAGCGCAAATATGCCCAGATAAAGAAGAAAGGTTTGGCAGTCATATTTGAAGTCAGGAAATTCCACCAATACCGACATAAATTTGTAATAATAACAGAACACAAACCCTTCCAGGTCTGCTTAAGAAGGCAAGGCCCTGCTGCCCATAGCTTCTCATTCTAAGCACATACAATTATAACTTGGAACACCATCCGGGAGGTCAAGTAGCGAATGCGATGCATTGAGCCACCTCCAGCTGGCAGATACACCACTGGTGGTACTGTCACTGGAAGAGTCTGTCATGGTTTTAAATTTTGTGAACACACTTGCAATTATAGCTGACAACATCAGATTTTAGAGACAGAAGGATCCAGTCCTGGCAAAACTGAAACAGCTGGTGATGGGGGAAACCAAAGGGCCATCACAAGTGGAATTGAAACCTTTTGGCCAGATCACAATAGAGGATGGGATATCATTATGGGGATCAGGAGTGATTGTCCAAAACAAAGATAATTGCCAGATATTGACTGAACCCCACCAGGGTCATCCAGGGGTTTATAAAATGAAGATGTCGGGGAGAGGTTAGCCAGGAATGGATACTAACATAGCAGCTTTGGTGCAGCACTGCCCAGAGTACCAAGAACAAACATTACCACCAGCAGTTCCCCTCCATCTGTGGAATAGCCAGATATGCCCTGGACCCGGTTACACGTCAATTATGCCTGTCCTTTTGTGGGCTGTGTATTTTAGTCATTGTGGATGTCCATTTCAAGTGGCAGGACTTGTATAGGGTTCATTCATCAAATGATAGAAAAACGGTGCGCATCTTTTGCGATACACGGACTTCCGGAATGGGGTTACAGATAAGAGGCCATCGTTTACCAGCAGGGAATTTGAGAATTTCTTAAAGTTGAATGGTATTTGACATATAAAGACAGCTCCATAACATCCATTCATCCAATAGTTTGGCAGAAAGAGCATTTCAAACTTTGAAAGCAGACATAAAAAAATAAGCCTACAGCTTCACTAGATACCAATGGTCCTGGTTCCTATTTGATTATTGATGACTTTTTATGTAATGGCGGTGATAATACCAGCAGATTTCTTAATGGGGAGAAGACTCTTCAACAGGTTGAATCAGATTTTCCCAGACCTTTTGGGGGGAGGGGTTGGTGGTGGTGGTGGCATCAGGTATATCGATGCTGGACACAGGATTCTGCCAAGTGAGACAGACAGTTTACTTCAGGAGACAAAGTTTAGTGTTGGAACCAAGGGAATGGCCCTGCATGGATAAGAGGTCAATGGTCAATGCAAGGTCAGGTCCAGTAGGATATAACGTTCGGGTAGCTGAGGTGGTGCCAAACAAGCACATGGACCATATGAAAGCTGCAAATCCACAAATAGTGTGGGACCAAAACATGTTTGGCTCAACAGCGTTCCAACTGTTCCGGAACCAGTGGGTTCTCCCTCTCCATCAAGCATTGAAGATATCTCGGAATCAGAAATGAACATGGCAGAAGTCACTGCCTCAACACCTTTGCCACCTGAAGGAGAGAGGAAATTTCTTCAGAGATGCTCTGGGCACAAGAGATGAGCTACTGTGTGTTACACGCCACCTGTACCAGAGGCAGAGTTGAAGGAATCTGATCCAGTGCTACAACGTCCCAGGAGGAGCTACAATTAAAAGAACCAGCTGGTGTCCTTGGACTCTGAGGGCAAGGGATGTAATGAGGCCAACCAGGCTGTTAATCTGGTTCAATCAGCAAGCCCTGGCTGACAGATACAAACAGGATTGTTTTTTTTTTTCTTTTTTTTTTATCTTTATTCAATTTCCACCACCAGGAAGATAGGAAAACACCCGGGCGGCTCAGGTTGTGGGGCACAGGCTCCCGCGGGAAGTACGGGACCTTGGGGCCAATGTGAAATTCCGTCCGGGCTCAAACAGGATTGTAGGGGCCACACAATGACTCAGTGGTTGGCACTGCTGCCTCACAGCGCCAGAGACCTAAATTCAATTCCTGTCCTAGGCAACTGTCTGTGTGGGGTTCATGCATTCTCCCCGTGTCTGCGTGGGTTTCCTCCCACAATCCAAAGACCTGTCTGTAACAGGCAGGAGGAAAGTGCTGAGTTTAAAACAGTCCACACAAACTGAACAACTTAACATGTATCCGCTGTGAATAAGATCTAAAAATAACCTTGCCGATTTAAACATTTTAACAATAAAGGTAATACAGTGTACACTGATTAAATTACAAACAAGAGTGTTAGACATCCTATTCACTCTGACAGCTCGCTCTGAGGGAGTTGGATCAGTATCAAGGACTCTTCACATGTAAGTAAACAGTGATTGGGTGACAGGATACCAGCCTCTGTGGAATTATTTCAGAAAACAGACCAGATTAATTGGCAAGAGTTGATCGTGCAAAGTCAAAGAGATAAATAAACAAGTGAAGGATGTAAAGATATATCTCAAAGGAGGAACAAATTGCAAAATTATAAACAGCTGCTGTACAAAAGCAAAATAAAGAAATACAGGACAGGAAAATAAAAACTTGCAAAGATAAAAGAAGCAAAATTGGGACAGAACTAATATTCTGGAATTGTTGACTCAATGAGTCCAGAAAGTTCAGACGGTAGTGTCTCATCAAAGGCTGAGGCATTGTTCCTCAATATTAGATTAGATTAGATTCCGTACAGTGTGAAAACAGACCCTCCGGCCCAACCAGTCCACACCGACCCTCCGAAGGGTAAGCCACCCAGATCCATTTCCCTCTGACTTAATGCACCTAACATTATGGGCAATTTAGCATGGCCAATTCACCTGACCTGCACATCTTTGGACAGTGGGAAAAAACCAGAGCACCGAGAGAAATTCCACACAGACACGGAGAATGTGCAAACTCCACACAGACAGTCATCCAAGGCTGGAATCTAACCTGGGACCCTGGTGCTGGGCAGCAGTGCTAACCACTGAGCCACCGTGCTGCCCCTGGAACACTGCAATTGGCTGCCATTTGAGAGCCCGATTGGGTGCAAGATGGAGAATTAAAATGATGGGTAAATAGAATCTCAGGAACTGGCATGTGGCCTGAAAGATGTTCCACAAAGCAGTCCCACCCAATCTGTGTTGAATCTCCAGTGTGTGGCACACTGCACCATAAAACACTTGAAAGAAATGCAGCTAAATTGCTTCTTCACATCAGATGATTGTTTTGGGTTTCGGACAGTGAGGACAAGGTTATAAAGAGTAATGTCACAACTCCTGTGCTTGCAAAGAAGGGACATGGTATTGCGGATGGTGGAGAAATGGATTTTTGAGATGTTAAGAGAGCTGAGAAAATGCATTCGGCAGTGGAAATATGCTCCAGGTAACAGAAATGGCAGAAAATGATCCACTGAATAAACAGCCTGGTTAGATACTAAGTGAGGGCAAGAGGAACCAAATCCTTGTCTGGGAGAGAGGGGAAGAGGGTGAAAACAAAACTGCAGGAAATGAGATGGACTTGTGGGCATCTTTGGTTGAGAAAAGGTGAAGACAGAGCTGAAGTATTTTTACTGAAGGTTTTAAGTTTCTTTAACTTGCTGTCAGCAGTGAACCCAGGGTTGACATTATTCACTTCAGTAAATCAGGAGGGGTTGGATTTATTGCAACCCATCATGGTGGAAACCATGGCAGCTGAACCAACTGAATCGGGGAGCCCTGGGGGTGGGGGGAAACATATTGTCTCCCAATGTTGGCAAAACCTCCTAAGAAAAGTTCTGTCCCAATTTTACTTCCTTTACCTTTGCAAGTTTTTATTTTACTGTCCTATATTTCTCTTTGCTTTCGTATAGCAGCTGTTCATAATTTTTCAATTTGTTTGCACATCAACTCTTGTCATTTAATCTCGTCTGTTTTCTGAAATAATTCCAGAGGCCGGTATCCTGTCACCCAATCACCATTTATTTACATGTGCAGAGTCCTTGATACTGATCCATCTCCCTTGGAGTGAAAAAGATGTCTGACACTCCTGTTTGTAATTTTATCAGTCCACACTAATTTTTTTAGATTAGATTACTTACAGTGTGGAAACAGGCCCTTCGGCCCAACAAGTTCACACCGACCCGCCGACGCGTAACCCACCCAGACCCATTCTCCTACATTTACCCCTTCACCTAACACTACGGGCAATTTAGCATGGCCAATTCACCTAACCTGCACATTTTTGGATTGTGGGAGGAAACTGGAGCACCCGGAGGAAACCCACGCAGACACTGGGAGAATGTGCAAACTCCTCACAGAGAGTCGTCTGAGGCGGGAATTGAACCCAGGTCTACTGGCGCTGTGATGCAGCAGTGCTAACCACTGTGCCACCGTGCCACCCATATGGAAGGGTCTGATGGGAGATTCCTGGCCATTAGTAGTGGATTATCTATTAGTTCATTAATGAGCAAATTGACATCCGTTCTCCCCAAAGTCATTGCCAGTCAGTACTGCTCAGGAATTTATTGATGGCCACATGGCTTTTCTGTGACCTCAGGCAATACAAAAATATCCTACTGGGTTTACCAACAGCCTGTCAGGGTTGGGGTGAGGGTGGGGTAGAGGAGAATCACCCTCATGGGTTTTTTGCAATGGGAAATGGGAAGCAAAGGATGTGGGGGCATCTGAAAGCCTGCAGCCCCTAACCCATGATACCAACCTGACCCTTGCTCAATTTGGTATGCATCCCAGGTTGGGCTCTCCTCCATGGCGAGTTAGGTGACAAGGGGATTTAATCAGGACAGAGAGCAGCCATTGGTGAAATCACCACCTTCCAGCCCAAGCCTGATTATCTAGGACACGGAAACCCATGAACTGCCTTCTTGCCCCTCTCCTAATTGTGTCCCACTTGATGCTCATTGAAGGGCACTGTGTGGACTCTGCTGGTATATAGTCAGTGGTAAATGGGTGGGTGACTATGAAGAGCATGACAAGAGCAGGTTTGTTTGCAGGCAGCCAGTAGGTATGAAGACCTCACTCAAAGGAATGGAGATGCCATCTGAGAGCCACAACACTGCCCTTGTTAACCTCCGATTGCTCGGCAACTCTTGATGGCTAGGACCTCCACCCACATGATCCTTGGGAAGACCCGTGGATGTCAACAGCTGAGTGGAACAATTCTTTGCAAAAAAATGACATGGAGGTCTCACTGGCTGTCCAGCTGGTAGACCAGAGTATCATCACCTCTCCACTCAATTTCTAGACCTTTGGTGAGTGGATTGAAGCAAGCAAGCATTGCTCCCACTGGTGATAATGAGTTACCGGCAACCTCTGACTGCTGCATCCCAGGTCCTCCGTCATGGAGGAAGCTGAATGGCAGCTACTTCGTTGCCGAGATTTCAAGTGATTCTGTTGAGCCTTCTCCACAAAACTGGTAGGAGTTCCCTGCAAAGTTGCCTAGCCAGTGGGTGAGAGTGAGTTCATCCCTTAAGAGTTTTCATGTTGCTCATCAAGATTGTTCCAGATTTGCAGTTTGGATGGATTAGACAGATTGCAAACTCAGGTCCTGAAAATAGAAGGGTGAGAAAAAGGATCTTTTCAGTTTTGACAAAATGGTGGCCTCCTTCCCCATGGTCTCTATGTTTTAAATGACAAGTGAAGTCTAACTTT
Source organism: Chiloscyllium plagiosum (assembly GCF_004010195.1). NCBI lineage: Eukaryota > Metazoa > Chordata > Chondrichthyes > Orectolobiformes > Hemiscylliidae > Chiloscyllium > Chiloscyllium plagiosum. The sequence continues at coordinate 73,199,763 of NC_057712.1, forward strand.
AAACAATTAAAATGGTTTGAGATATACATTGCACAACAATTCCTCTAACTTTAAACTTCAATAATATTTAGATGGCCATTTAACTTGGGTCTTTTTCGTTCCAATGGATTAATGCTAAAGCATGTTCTGTACAATGATAGTTCTCCAAATGTTTAAAAGTTCTTATTCATTCTAGCGTTTTGTTTATTGTTAGCTTTTAGAAGGCCAAATTAATGACAAATACATATATATATATATCATAAAGAAAAGTATTTTTCATTCCATGTACAGTAACTGATATCAACGCCTATCAATAACGATCTATGGAAATTATTTGGTAGTAAATTTCCAAGAATGTTTCTGGCTAAGTCCAATTTGCATTGAGTTGTTTGGAGTACTTCTCATTGCGAGGCCTATTGAATTATGATGTCATATCTTATCAAACTCCTCTCATAATTTGCACGCCGTGCACCTGTTGCATTTCTCACATCGGATTTCCACCCCATCTTACCACATAGTGTTATGCCCAAACAACTACTGGGATACTCAGCAATACTGGAAGACCAGCCTCCGTTGTGACCATGCCATCTTGAAAAAGTCTCTTGTACACCCAGCTGACCACTGTCGGTCTGGACATGCTCTCAAAGTTCATGGAAGGACCTGGAAGACAGGGGGAGAACGGATTGAATTCAACAGAAGAACGATGCCTCACTTGGAAGTCCTGCAGGACAGGGTGGTGCTGACACCAGACTTCTAGCACCAGCAGCAGATGGCACGACTCTACACCATGTCAGCTTGGTCTGAGGGTGTCACAGAGGTTAAAGTAGTCTCGGTCATCTGGAGGAATGCCCAGTACTATTGGAAGAAGTTGAATGTCAGACTGAAGGCCTGTGACTAGTGGAGTGCCTCAGAGTCAGTGCTGGGGCCATTGCTGTTCGTTATCTGTATCTATGATTTGAATGAGAATGTGGAAGGTAAGATTAGTAAGTTTGCAGAAGACACTAAAATAGGAGGTATCATGGACAGTGAGGAAGGTTATCAGAAATTGCAGCAGGACCTTGATCAGCTGGGAAAGTGGACTGAGAAATGGCAAATGGAGTTTAATATAGATAAGTGTGTCATCTTGCATTTTGGAAAGTCAAATCAGGGTAGGAATTTCATGGCGAATGGTAGGGCCTTAAGGAGTGTAGTGAAACAGAGGGACTTTGGAGTTCAGATGCACAATTCTCTGAAAGTGGAGTCACAGGTAGATAGGGCAGTGAAGGTGGCTTTTGGCACACTAGCCTTCATCAGTTAAGGCAATGAGTATTGAAGTTGGGAAGTTGTTATGTTGCAGTTATACAGGATGTTGGTGAGGCCGCACTTGGAGTATTTTGTTCAGTTTTGGTCACCTTGTTTATAAGGAGGATAAAGTGCAGAAGAAATTTACAAGAATGTTGCCAGGACTCAAGGGTGTGAGCTATAGGAAGAGGTCAGACAAGATAGGACTTCTTTTTCCCTTCGAGCATAGGACACTGAGGGAGATCTTGTAGAGGTGTATAAGATCGTGAGATGTGGATAGGGTGAATGCTCTAATCTTATTCCCAGGATTGGGGATTCGAGGACAAGAGGGCATCAGTTTAAGGTTAGGAAGAAAGAATAAAATGGAACTTGAGGGGCAACTTTTTTTTAAAAGAGCATGGAATGAGCTCCTCAGAAGTGGTTGAGGCAGGTACATTAACAACATTTAAAAGGCATTTGGACAAATATATCGATAGGACAGGTTTACCGTGGGCGGCACGGTGGTTAGCACTCCTGCCTCACAGCATCAGAGACCCGGGTTCAATTCCCACCTCAGGCAACTGTCTGTGTGGAGTTAGCACGTTCTTCCAGTGTCTGCGTGGGTTACCTCCGGGTGCTCTGGTTTCGTCCCACAGTCTAAAGATGTGCAGGTTAGGTGAATTGCCATGCTAAATTGCCAGTAGCGTTAGGTGAAGGGGTAAATGTAGGGGAATGGGTCTGGGTGGGTTGCTATTCGAAGGGTCGGTGTGGACTTGTTTGGCCGAAGGGCCTGTTTCCACACTAAGTAATCTAATCTAAAAAAAAGTATATTGGCCAAGTGCAGGGAAATGGAGTTAGTGTGGATGGACGTTTTGGTCGGCATGGGCCAGTTTGGGCCGAAGGGCCTATCTACATGCTGTTAGACTCTGAGACTATTTTCCACTCTGCTGGGTCTCTCTTCTCTCCGGCTACCTCATATTCACTCTGTTACTGTATCCAACTGTATCTAAGACTATTAATCTACCATTCACATTATTCCCTACTCTCTACAGCCCAATCCTCAAAACCACTAATCTTGAAGGCCCTCTGTGCTGCTCAGGACACCTCCCACCTGCACCAAAAGTAATAGCTGAGACAACTACTCTCATTTCCTATAATACTGGCCTCTTTCTCAATCCATGAGAAAAACAACCCAAAATAGAGCAGAAAGATGGTTGCTGGGCTGCCCAACATTCAGCTCCTCAGCCTTACGAGAGGATCCAGACTTTAACGACCTCAAACCAGCCTAGACTTAGTATCATAGTCCGCCCTTGATTTAGTCTGCAGGGAATCCCTGAGTGAAGGGTAGGCCCCCTGAGTTGACTGAGGCCTGCTAACTACTATGCAAGCTTCCTAGCTTTGTGCATGTGCTAAATGGTATGGCAAGACCAAAGTAATTTGAGCCTGGCCTAAGGGTAAAGCTTCTTAAAAGGTAAGAGAAAGCAATGCAAGACAATGTAACAGTGAGCATCCAGGTAGGCTGAGAGTGAGTGAACTATCGGATTATTCTTTCACTAAATGTTTAGTGAAAATCCCAGATCGCCCTTCCAAAGATTAGAGTGGGTGTACCTACCTCACAAGGATTGCACCAGTTTCAGAAAGCAGCTCATCATCACCTTCAAGAACAGTTAAGGAAGGGCAACAAATATTGAACTAACTGGCAATGTGCACAGCAATGGTTTATATTTCTGGATCTCTTATAGGGGAGGCAGTGACATAGTGACCACTGGACTAGTGATCTAAACCCCAGATTAATGTCTGGGGACATGGACTTGAATCCCAACATGGCAGATAGTGGAATTTTAATTCAATAAAAAGCATTAGATGTCATTTAAAAAAACACTTCTAATGTGTTTTAGAGATGGACATCTGCCACCCTTACCTGATCTAGCCCACATGTAACTCCAGATCAATCTGTTTGACTCTTAACTATTTTCTGGGCAACTGGGGAGGTGCAATAAATGCAATCCTGGCCAGCAATGCCCATGCCCCATGCATGAATGTATTTTAACAAAAAACAGAACTAGAGGCCATAGGTTTAGGGTGAGAGGGGAAAGATATAAAAGAGACTGAAGGAGCAATTTTTTTCACGCAGAGGGTGGTGCATGTATGGAATGAGCTGCCAGAGAAAGTGGTGGAGGCTAGTATAATTGCAACATTCAAAAGGCATCTGGATGGGTATATGAATAGGAAGGGTTTGGAGGGATATGGGGAGGGATATGGGCCGGGTGCTGGCAGGTGGGACTGGATTGGGTTGGGATATTTGGTCGGCATGGATGGGTTGGACCGAAGGATCGGTTTCCATGCTGTGCATCTCTGACTCTATAATGGAAAGTGCTACACAAGAGCTCTGCAAAACAAAATATGACATCAAACCACATATTCAGATGGTCAGATGTTTGGTCAAAAAGTTAGATTTTAAGGAATGTCTTCAAATGGGGAAAAAGAGGCAGAGAGTTAGACAGGTGCAGGGAGGGAATTAGGGTATGGTGTTACAGCACCTGGAGGTATAGCTACCAATAGTGGAACAATAAAGATGGGAATACAGAAAAGGTGAGGCAAGTTGTGACAACGGAGGGAGGGGCAAGACCACAAAGGAATTTGCAAATGAGAGTTAAAGAGAAATTGAATGCTGCAGTGTCAAAAGAGTTGTTTTTCTTATGACCATTAAAGATGTTGATGCACTAATTTGAAGGCCTTCCCCTTGGACTATATATCCCAGGAAGAGCAATAAAGCAGATTTTTTCATAGTTGCAATTTGTTGACTGTATTTTCTACAACACTGACTATCCTTCAGAAGCCTTTTATTAGCTATGACCGATACAGTCGGTTCTGCTATAATGCAATAGTTGCATTCGCGTGTGACCTTGTGCCACAGAAAATCACATAATAGAAATAACAGAGCCTATAAGGAAAAATAAGGTTAGGGGCAGACCACCAAAATACCACTCAAAATCAAAACAAATATAGTAACTAACCTAACACAAGGGATAGCAAAGTCTAAGTGAACATTAAATTCACATATTTTAATGAAATAATACAGTAAATTTAACACCATACTCTGAAAAAAAACTGAAAAGGAAAACTTTATGGGGTTATCGTGTTTGCTGAATTACAGTATTAAGACAAGGACTGAGGCTCATCATCATCACTTTTAAGTGTAGTTATGAGTACAGGGTCAGGATGAAAAATACTTCGCCCAGAAGTGGATGGCTGTGGTTCACTGTCCTCCAACTCTTTCTTGGGGGTTAGCAGAAAAGAAGTGTCTAGTTTTTGCTGCTTTACCATCTTTCTTCTTTCGTGAAGAAGCTGTTCATAGGGTGCCAAATAAGATCTTATGCCACCAACTGCTATCCTGCTGCGTTCTGCATTGTAATCATTGTCTTCTAAAAGCTGCAACTGTTTCTCCACTTCCTTCAAGATAGAAGACAAAAGAGAAGTGGAAAGCTCTCGTGGTGCTGCATCCTGGACTTCATTGAGAGTAGACTTAAGGTAACTTTTCAAGGCTCGTGGTTTGGCAGAGTGGTACACCATCACAGGCTTGAGCTTTAAGTCTCCACTAGCATTGGCACCCAAAAGCACAGTCATGCGATCCTTTGCAACCTTAGCATCTGGAGCATGTGCTACATTCTTAGAAACATAGGTTCCTGATGGCATTCGTTTCCTACATAAACGTGTCTCGTCCAAATTGAAAATTTGATCGAAGTTATAGCCTTCTTCCTCAATCAATTTTTTCACCATGGGAAGAAATGTCATCACACATTCCTCGCCTGCACTGGCAGCGTCGCCACATAACTTTACGTTATGAAAAGCATAGCGGTTCTTAAATCCAGCAAACCAGCCACTACTAGCACTGAAGGCAGGCACGTCCGCAGGATTTTCAGCTTTTTTCCTGAGTTCCTCATAAATTGATAAGGCTTTCTGTTTTATGGTGAGAAAGCTGGTCCCACATCGCTTTTTCGCTTGGTCTTCTATCCACACGCTTAGATGCCTCTCCATCACCTCAAGTTCCCTTGGCCGTGACCTCACAGATTTGCTAGCACTCAGGCTTGTTCCAGCAATGCAGCTGGCTTTAATTCTTTCTGCATTGTCTCTAATGGTGCGTAAGGTAGACTCCTTTATTCCTGTTGCACGAACAATATCACATGTCCTTTCATTGCGCTCAAAACGCTTGATGACATCTAGCTTCACCTCAAGTGTTATAGCCTGTCTTTTACGGTCACCACCCGCGATTTTTTCACCTGGCCGCTTCCTGTACACATTCTTGTTACTGTGCCCTCCCATATTTACGGAAAACACAGCAGGATTTGCAAAAAACAAGAATGAACATTACAGAGGAGTGTACATTGCGGAAACGACAACATACCGCGCGATCTTACTGACCATGTGATGTCGACGAGCAGACTCTCTCAGTGTAAGCCCGCATTCCTCCGTGTACAGCGACACCCAGCACCAGCCAGGGAGGCGCGTAATAGCCAACACACCCGTGCGGAAGTTCGCATTTTAAAAACATCGCTCGCCTATTCATCAATCGCCCTACACGACGGAAGGCGCGCAGAACGACATCAACGTCCTAAAGCTGAAGGCGTGTGGAAAGCAAAACAACCTTTCTTTATCCGATTCATGCTCTCGTTTTGTGTCTGAACATTCACATTCCAACACAAAATGCACTTTAAAATTCAAAATGCACATGTTTGCAACCACACCGGCCAGTCAGGATAGTTAAAATGGTATTTTTCTTTTTTTACGTAAAAACGAAACTGAAATCGCAATGAACGCGCGCCGAAACCTCTTCGCCGGGAACCTACTATTGAATTGTCAGAGGGGTGTAATTGCGTGCTTCATTTCTTCTGTATCACATTCCTGCACAGTATTCACTGCAGAATATTGTCACGTCAGTAAATTATAATGGATTATATGGCACTTCAGCAGGAATGATTGAAGAGCTGCTAAAATAAAATCTAAGGGGAACCCACAATAATAGATGACCCTGTTTCCTGTGTTTCTTGGTGGTGGAGTGGCTGGCGGGAGATGTGAATGGCAGTGGGGGATTCAGCGGCTGTAGTTGGGTGAGCGCTCCAGGTAATGTTCAGATACCTTCTGTTCATTCATTCATTCACTGGGCTCCTGCGGGATATTGTATCTGCTTCCACGGTCCTCCTTTGCGTGAATGGGACGGGGTTCCCGAGATTGTGACGTCACCGGGGCTCCCCTCATTGTTGCGTCATCGTGTATCTCGAGCCCTGGGTTGCCCTCCCGATGATGTCAATGGGGAAGGGGGTTGCAGGCTGTTCCTCCTGGTCGCTGTCAGTTTCAGGGAGCAGCAGCAGGTGGTAACCTCTGCAGTCTGTGCTTGCAATCATCTTTTTCACCAGAGTCCTTGAAGGGTTTACTTTATTGTAGTGAACCAGCACTGACGTCGCATTACTGGGCACATGCTTAAATGATTGGATTCCAACCACAAATCTAATGAAGAAAATCGAAATTGCACATAGAAATGTGAGTAACTGCTGCGTGCAAACGAGTCCTGACTGTTTTGGAATCTGCACACGATAAAGCAACAACTTGCGGCTGTGTTGCATCGTCAAATACGCCAACTTGCACTGTTTTATAGAGGGAAATGGAAAAAATGCACTAGCAAGGCTTCAGAGGACCAAAACGATTTTTTTTGTAGAAATATTTTTTTTAAAGTGGAGCGTGATTTGGAGGGACGAATATTTCAGAAGGAGTTCACGGCGAATAATATGCTGTTAATGGGGAGACAGTAATACAGTAAAGGTTGGAATTGGAGCAATGAAGGTATAGGGAAGATAAGACAGAAGGTAGTTGTAGTATTCATACAAACTGTGAGGAAGGACGGGTAAAACAGTGGATTTTTTCACAAAATTACATATCATATAACAACGCAGAGGCCATTACTGTACAGAGTTATACAGCAGGGAAACAGGCCCTTCGGCCCAACTCGTCCATGTCGACCAGGTTTCCTAAGCTGAACTAGTCCCCTGCGTTTGGTCCACATCCCTCTAAACCCTTCCTATCCATCTACCCGTCTAAATGACCTCTGCCACTTCCTCTGACAGCTGCTCTGTGAAACACTTACTCCTCCAGTCCCTTTTAAATCTTTCTGCTCTCAAACCTACTGGTATGCCTTCTAATTTTGCTTCCCCCCCCCCCCCCCCCCATCCTGAGGAAAAGATTATGGGTATTCACCTTCTCTCTGCACCGGGATTTATAAACTTCTATAAGGTTACACCTCGGCATAGTCTAGGGAAAAAAGTACCAGCCTCTCCTTCGAAGCTCCTTGGATGCTGCCTGAACTGCTGTGCTCTTCCAGCACCACTAATCCAGAATCTGGTTTCCAGCATCTGCAGTCATTGTTTTTACCACCTTTATAACTCAAACCCTCCAGTCCCAACAACATTCATGTAAATCATTTTTTCACCCTTCCAGTTTATTAACGTGTTTTCTAGAGCAGATAACCAGGACGGTCCGCAAGTTTGCATTAACAGTTTTGCACTCATTTTTCAGATGAGTGAATAGTGTGATTCTCCCACCATCTCCCTGTTAGGAGACATGGTGGCTCAGTGGTTAGCACTGCTGCCTCACAGCACCAGAGACCCAGGTTCAATTCTCACCTGGGGCAACTATCTGTGTGGAGTTTGCACATTCTCCCCGTTTCTGCATGGGTTTCCTCCAGGTGCTCCGGCTTCCCCTCACAATCACAAAGATGTGCAGGTTAGGTGAATTGGCCATGCTAAGTTGGCCATAGTGTTAGGTGTTGGGGAATGGGGCTGGGTTGCTCTTCGGAGGGTCGGTGTGGACTTGTTGGGCCAAAGGGCCTGTTTCCGCACTGTAGGGAATCTAATCTGATTCTATTTTGTAGCTCGTTGGTCTAGGGGTATGATTCCTGCTTTGGGTCTTCTTCTACGCAGACTTATGAGAGATCCTGGGTTCAAATCCCGGACAAGCATGCTTTTAAGTGGGTGGCACAGTGGTTAGCACTGTTGCCTCACAGTGCCAGAGACCCGGGTTCAAATCCCATCTCAGGCGACTGACTGTGGAGTTTGCGCATTCTCCCCGTGACTGAGTGGGTTTCCTCCCACAGTCCAAAAAATGTGCAGGTTAGGTGAATTGGCCATGCTAAATTGCCCGTAGTGTTAGGTGAAGGGGTAAATATAGGGGAATGGGTCTGGGTGGGTTGCGCTTCGGTAAGTCGGTGTGGACTTGTTGTGACGAATGGCCTGTTTCCACACTAAGTAATCTAAAATCTAATCTAATCTAATTACTCAGCATATCATCCCTTTAAAAATAACCATCTAATTCCTTTTTGAATGCTTAGATTGAATCTGCCTCCACCATATTTTTAGGTGCTAACCACAGCGATAAGAGGTTTTTCTTCATATCATTTTAGCAGCTTTTGTCAGTTTCTATAAATTTGTGCCCTCTTATCCTTGAAAATTCCACTAGGGAACAGTTTCTCTCTCTCTGTTCTATCTGGATTACTCATGATTTTGAATATCTCTACCAGATTTCCTCTTTGCCTTCTCTTTGCCAAGGAAAACAGTCCCAACTTCTCCAGTCTGTCTTCATAATCAAAGCTCCTCATCCTTGGAATCACTCATGTGAATTTCTTCTGCACTCTTTCTAATGCCTTCACATCATTCTGTAAGTGCAACTCTTAGAGGTGGATGCAATATTCTAGCTGAAGCTGAATTAATGTCTTGTACAAGTTCAATGTAACCCCTTGCTCTTGTACTAATGCTCCTATTAGTAAAACTTAGTAAACAGTGTGTTTTGTTAGCCTGTGCTGTTGATCTGTCCTACAACCTTCAATTATTTCTGCACATACATAGAGAACACAGTGAACCATGCATTCATGGTTTGTCACACAAGGCCGGCGCACACTTCTATGCCAAGAACAGAACTGACACTGAATTTACATATAATTCAGTGGACAAAGTGTGCTCTACAACTGCCTTTTTAAACTGAGTGCTACTTTTATAGCCGAGCAATATATTCACAGTTACAAAGAAACAGTTCTGAACTGCTTTGAAATGTTTGAATGATCGCATTTTAGTTTAGTTGGACTTTGACCTGTAGAAACATATAACAGCTCATTTTAACCTATTGTTGGAGAGAGAGGATGGAGGGTTGATGTGGGTGATGGAACCAGGAATTTTGCCACTCTATTTGTAAGGATTATTGCTAAATGTATTCATGACACTCCATGATCAAATTCAATATAATTTCATTAAGTTAGTCTTGAAATATCAATAACTTTTAAATTTAAGTTACGCATTGTTCCAGTCATACAGTTTTTAAAATCTTCCTTTTCTTTAAGGGCAAGTGCTACTTTCACATTATCCATTCCCAAAAGCACTGATTTGCCAACAATGTTTGTTATCCTTTTGTCACATAATTCCATGTATTTTTTGTTTTACAACAGGAAGGATGCATCTGAATCCAGAACAAGTTGCCTTAATTGGACAAGTATTTGAATCTTATGTTGTAGAACTCCATGAAAATGATATCATCCATATTCTACAAGAGCCAGATACTGGTGCTCACTATCCAGTAATTGTGAATGCACTGACACTGTTTGAAATCAATATGGAAATTGGTGAATACTTAAATGCATTTCCAAATGAACTGTTTCCAATATTTGACAATGCACTGCACAGAGCAACCATGACAATTCTGCAGTCATATCCGGAGCCACACAATTTGGTGATGAAACAAAAACTTCACGTGCGAATTTCAGGTCAGGGTGAATACTGAACTATAACATCCTTAGCAACCTGAAATTTGTAGCAGTATGATAATTGCCTGTTGATAGTTATTGCTTCTCTTTCTTCTCATTATTGGGAACAGAAGATGATATCTGGGGTCTCCCAGCCTCCTGGAGAGACCCTAGTGCTCCTTTTCAAAATATTTCAACATGTTTTTGAAATGTTTTGAAATATTAGTGACGGGGCAAAATGACTATCCATAGGGCTTTTCACTTCAGACTTAATCAGGGCAGAGGCAAGAATGGACCCAGTTCACATCCTCCATCCTCCTACCTGATTAAATGCCTCTGAGCTTCTGAACATGCCAAGGGGGTGGTGATTCTGTAGCACCCATGGAGTCTGTCAACCATCATCTGTCAGAGTTATGTTGTGACAAGATAGAGGACAGGGGACCAGACTGAGTATAGTTTTGGTGTCCTTCTAGTTTTTTTTTGTTTAGTCTGCACTGGCTCAAATTTGCACCTAGTTGTGACAAGTGATTTTGAGCAGAGCTGCAGTCTAGAAATTCATTGGCACACATTAAGCATTAAGCAGCACCAGATATCCAATATGAAGGGCAGTGTGCACATGTTAATTCCAACACATGCTCCTTGCCGTATTGGTACAAGTTTCTGTATAGGATTCAGAGCTTGTACCAGAAACAGAATAAGTCCTTTTGCATTTGCAAATGGACATCCTGTCCACTTGCACTTGGACATGAAATATTTTGCGGTCTTAGTCAAAGAGCACAGGAAATTAATTCTTCTAATTTGTCCATACTTATTGTTAAACTATAATTCTGGTCATTTATCTCATTCATGAAGGACCAAATCAGCTGGTGCATTTTCCTATATTCCATCAGTAACTACACTTTTTCAACAGTAGTTCTTTCAAACAGTTTGAGATGTCCCATGACCAAGAAGGTCACATTATAAATGTAACCTCTTTTTTTCAAAGAGAATGACAAAGCATCATCAGTATTGATGAATTTGAAATTTCATGTTCTGAGTAAAACACAAATGTTATTTGTTTCTTTATTTGTCAGGATTGCCACTTTGCCCAGAACTGACAAGAGATCGCATACCAAAAACCCGAGATGTAGGTCATTTCCTGTCAGTTATTGGGACAGTCATACGTACTGGAATGGTGAAGGTGTTGGAATTTGAGCATGAGTATATGTGTAACAAATGCCGTCACATCTTCACAGTGACTGCAGACTTTGAGCAGTATTACACCACCTGCCGTCCTGCATCCTGCCCGAACCCAGAAGGTTGCAACTCAGTGAAATTTACATCCCTGTCTGGGTCCATGTCTTCTCCTGCCAGTTGTAAAGACTACCAAGAAATCAAAATTCAGGAACAGGTGATCTCAAATTACGTTAATATTAAAAATATGGCATTTAATTTTTGCTGATGAATATTTTGGTGTGTAAACTGTATTAAAATGGTTTATATGTATTTTACAGTCATTTTTAAACCTTAATATGAAATCAAATATTTGTAACTATTGGGAGTTAAGTCAGAGGGTCAAATTTAATTTTCTTCATGTTAGACCGGATTTTTGCAGAGTTGGAACAACTCCAAAGCCTTTTAAAAACTGCAATCAGAGCCTGATTTGAAATTCCCACTCCCATTCTCATTCATGAATACAGGGGCAGTTATAGGACATTCTGCCTGCCAAGCCTGCTTTGCCATTCAGTTTGATCACAGCCAATCATCCACATCAGTGTCTTTTTCACGTACTATCTCTATCTCTTTGTATTTAGAAATTTGTCAACGTCTAATTCAAACGTAGTCAATGACTGTGCTTTCACAGTCCCTTGGATTAGAGATTTCCGAAGATTCACAACTGTCTGAGTTGGAAAAAAATTCTTCTTATCTTAGTCCTAAGGCCCCCCCCTTATTTCTGAAGTTGTGTCCTCCACTTCTAGGCACATCTTATCTACATCTGCATCATCTATCACTTTTTATATAATTTGTAATTTTTGGTGAGATCACCACCTCTCATCCTTCAAAACTCTAGCAACTACAAGCCTAGTTTCTCCAATCCCTCTTTGTAAGGCAATCCCACCATTTTAGGAACAACTCCTTTGAATCTTTGATGCACATCCTTAATGGAAGTAATTTTTTTGAAGTGAAGGAGACCTGTAATTTGTGTAAAGCCTGAGCCCAGGTTCTAATTAATTGAGATAAGAGTTCACTACTCCTCTGTCAAATTACCTTGTACAAAAGGATAACGTATCATAAGCCTTTCGAATAGCTTGCTATATCTGCATGTTAGCCTTCAGTAACTTACAGATGAAGACACCTGGATCTCTTTGTATATGTACCCTTTCTGATCTTTTACCATCAAAGAATTATTGTACACATCTGTTTCTCCTAACCTCGTATTTTTCCACATTATGTTCTATTTGTTGTGCTCTTTCAACACCAAGTGTCGAAATGCTATTGAAGTCACTTTACATCAATACAACAACACACATTTGTACATAATTTTGTGTCATCTGTGAACTTGGAAATATTACTTTTGGTCCACATGTTTGAATCATTGACCTAAAATTATCAACAGCTATGGCCCGAATATTGATCTTTGTGGTGACTCACTAGTCACAGCCTGCCAAAATGAAAATGACCTGTTTATTCCTTCTTTCTCTCTTTTTCCTGTTAGATAATCTTAATCTATGCCAGTACATTGCCTCCTACTGATACAGTTTAATTTTGCTAATTATTCTTCTATGAGGGTCATTATCAAAATCCTTCCAAGAAAACCAAGGAAATAATGTCCATAGACACACCTTTATCAATTATGTTAGCAACAACCTCAGAAAGCTCCAGTAAGTTCATCAAACACAATTTCTCATTCACAAATCCACTCTGACTATGCTCAATGAGACCAATATTATCCAAATGTCCAGTTATCACATCACTTATAGAAGATTCTAGCATTTCCCAGCTATTGCTGTAAGGCTTTGGAAAAGCATGGCCTAGCTAGGGACAGACAGTATGGCTTTGTGCAGGGCAGATCATGTCTTACTAACTTGATTGAATTTTTGAGGAGGTGACAAAAGGTGATCGATGAGGGTAGAGGAGTTGGTGTTGTCCACATGGATTTTAGTAAGGCGTCCAACATGGTCTCTCATGATAGGTTATCCAGAAAATTAAGATGCATGGTATCCTTGATGACTTGGCCACGGATTCAGAATTGGCTTTCCCATAGATGACAGAGGGTAGTGGTGGAAGGGTGTTTTCTGGTTGGAGTTCTATGACTAGTGGTGTTCCGTATTGGGATCTCTGCTGTTTGTCATGTGTATAAATGATTCAGATGAAAATGTAGATGAGTGGGTTAGTAAATTTGCAGATGATACAAAGATCAGTGGAGTTGTAGATGTTGTAGAAGATTGTCAAGAGGATACAGTGGGATATAGTTCAGTTGCAGATGTGGGTGGAGAAATAGCAACTGAAGTTTAATCTGGGTCTATGTGAGGTGCTGCACTTTGGGAGATCACCTAATACCAGGGGGCATGCATTTAAGGTGAGAGGGTGAAAGTTCAGAGGAAATAGTCCGTTAGGGTCATAGAGACAATACAGCACAGAAACAGACCCTTTGGTCCAACTTGTCCATGCTGACCAGACATCCTAAATAATTCTTGTCCCATTTGCCAGCATTTGGCCCATATCCCTCTTAAACCCTTCCTATTCATATAGCCATCCGGGTAACTTTTAAATGTTTCAATTTTACCAATCTCAACCACTTCCTTTGGTAGCTCATTCCATACATGCACCACCCTCTGTGAGAAAAAGTTGCCCCTTAGGTCCCTTTTTAAATCTTTCCTCTCTCACCTTAAACCTATGCCCTCTAGTTTTGGAGAAAAGACCTTGTCAATTTGCCCAATCCAAGCCCGTAATGATTTCATAAACCTCTAAAAGGTCACCCCTCAGCCTCAGATGCCCGAGTGAAAATAGCCCCAGCATAATCAGCCTTTCCCTATTCCTAAACCCTCCAATCCTGATAATGTCTTTGTAACTCTTTTCTGAACCCTTTCAAATTTCCCAACATCCTTCCTCTAACAGGGAGACCATAACTGCATGATTTCCAAAAGTGGTCTCACCAATGTCCTGTACAGCCGCAACCTGACCTCCCAACTCCTATACTCAATGCACTGACCAAAAAAGGTAAGCGTACTAAACACCTTCTTCACTATCCTATCTACCTGTGACTCCACTTACAAGGAACTACGAACCTGCACTCCAAGGTCTCTTTGTTCGGCAGCACTCCTCAGGACCATTACCATTAAGTGTATAAGTCCTGGTCCGATTTGTCTTTCCAAAATGCAGCACCTCACATTTATCTAAATTAAAGTCCACCTGCCATTCCTTGGCCCATTGGCCCATCTGATCAAGATCCTGTTATACACTAAGGTAACCTTCTTTGATGTCTACTACACCTCCAATTTTGGTGTCATCTGCAAATTTACTAACCATACCACCCATGTTTACACTCAAATCATTTATATAAATGCCAAAAAGCAGTGCACCCAGCACCGATTCTTGTGGCACACTGCTGGTCATAGGCTTCCAGTCTGAAAAGCAACCCTCCACCACCACAAGATGTGAAGGGAAAATTTTTTGCACAGAGTGCTAGGAATCTGGAACATGTTGCCAGGACTAGTGGTGGAGGCCGCTATGATAAGGGTGCTTAAGATGCTTTTAGATAAGCACATGAATATGCAAGGAATGGAGGGATATATGGACCAAGAGCAGGCAGAAGGAGTTAATTGAATTTGGCGTCATGTTCAGCACAACATGGGCCGACGGGCCTGTTCCTGTGCTGAATTGTTCTAGGCTCCAAGAGGTCTGTAATTCACCTTCTTGTCTGTCCCTCCCTTAAATAATGGGGGATTTTTGCTACATTTCAATCTGGAGGGACCGTTTCAGAAACTATAGAATTTTGGATGATAATCACGAATGCATCCACTGACTCTTTCAACACTCTGGATATCATGTCCTGAGAACTTTACAATCTTCATTGATCCCAACACAACCTTGAATTCCTTCATTCTCTTTTAATCCCTTGGATATCTAATTTAGGAGATTTCTTGCATCTTCCACAACTAAGTACAACCACAAAATATTCTGCTATCTCTCTATCTTCATTATAAATTCTCCTCACTCTTTCTGTAACTGATCCAAATTTGTCTATGTCAAAAGTTTCCTGTTTGTGTAACTATTGAAGCTTTTTGTGTTTTTCTAGTTTACATTCTTTTTGTACTCTCTCCCTTTTTCGTTTGCTTTGTCCTCCTTTGCTGTTTTCTAAAATCCTTCTAATCCATAAGTTTACCATTATTTCTGTGAAGTTTATCGGATTTTTCTTCAAATTTTATGCAACCGTTACCTTCCTGTATTAGCCACAGTTGGCTTTTTTTGGGGTGGCGGGGGGGTTAATATTGAACTTTGAAGGAATGGACATTTTCTGTAAACTATGCAACACTTCTTTAAAGCATGTCTATTGCCTATATATTATTGTACCTTTCGAAGTGTTGTCACAATCCATCTCAGCTAATTCGCCGCTCATCACTTCATAATTTCCGTTGCTCAAATTAAATACACTGACTTCAAGTTGAATTACCACACTTTCAAACCAAACCTAACCTAACATTCTATCATATTACTTATCCCTGAAGTTATTTTAATAAATATTAATTAACTTATTAATAACAAGCACTTCATCTGCTTAACTGTCCTAATCATGCACACACATCTGAGAGCTCAGATCAATGAATGCATTAATCAGCAAGCATCTGTTTTTCAAGTGAAATGTGCTGTTGAAATTGCTTGACTGATGTCTTTACGTGGTTATAATAAGATGTTTATTTTCTGTGCTACCTTTCCAAACTCTTAATGTTTATTTGGACATAATGAACTTTTGTGAAGTGTTTTGTGAGCACACACACTCGGACAAACAAACACACAATTAATTAGCAGAATCAAAGTAATTTTGTTATGTGGTCCCAGCAGAAAGCTCCCCTGCTGGCAGACTGAATTTGATTCTTGGTCTCCGGCCGTGCTATTCTTTTCAGAAAGTGTATGACTCGTGAAACTGGCAATGCAAGAGAAATGAATACTTTTTTAAAATTATGCTAAATGAATGGCATTACGTCATGTCAAATTCTAACAAAATTGGGACAGGCAAGAAAATAGGGGATCTGGGACCCATGTGAATAGGGTAAGTTACGCTAAGCCTCCATAACTGAGCAAATTGAAACATCCTTACTGAACCAGTCTCAATTAGCAAGTGTAAGTTAGAGTGTACAGAAAGTGAAACAAATGAAAAGAAAGATAAGATGTTGAAGGGTAGAGAGAGATAGAAGAAACACACAAAATGTAACATTTGCCTTTTTCATTATAAAATAATCCAATAATAATTAAAGATTAGATTAGATTAGGTTAGATTACTTACAGTGTGGAAACAGGCCCTTCGGCCCAACAAGTCCACACCGCCCCGCCGAAGCGCAACCCACCCATACCCCTACATCTACCCCTTACCTAACACTACGGGCAATTTAGCATGGCCAATTCACCTGACCTGCACATCTTTGGACTGTGGGAGGAAACCAGAGCACCCGGAGGAAACCCACGCAGACACGGGGAGAACGTGCAAACTCCACACAGTCAGTCGCCTGAGACGGGAATTGAACCCGGGTCTCTGGCGCTGTGAGGCAGCAGTGCTAAAGTTTGAATGAAATTGCACACTTGTTCATTTTCAGTAGCAGAGGGGTTATTTGAAAATAATTGTAAAAATTTAATTGAATGGAAAAAAACCTGCTTTTTGTCTGTCATGGTTAATTCTTTGCAGCTGATTGTAATTGGTCATTGCTGTACTGCAGAGAAAGGAGCTGACTGTTAGCTGAATCTCTATGTGGTTAAGGCTTTCTCTATTCTAAAGGTTCAATGTAGTATACAATTTGAATGTAAAATTAATAACAATATATGAAAAGCAACATAGATATGTGATTGTGACATATAAATAATGAATTAAAATGCATTAAGGATGGTGGTACTGGTGATGTGCCACCGTTGCAGCAGGTGGGAGTACCTGGACACCAGTTTGGCCTAGAGCAAGTATGGCTGCTGCAAGTGTTTGAAATTCAGCTTAGACTTTGAGCTAGAGGTTAAACTCAAAGATCATAATCTTTGCCTTGTCACCTGAGCAAATTGGCATAAGCCTGATAAGATCAGAGTAGTGAATATGTGACTCAGACTGGTGTGAGAGATGTGGGTTACAGTTTGTGAGCTCGCTCATCGATTAGTAGACAAAGTGGAATCTGTACTGATGGGACACAAGAAGAAATAATGATAGCTCGTCAGAAAGGCATGGCAACAATCATGAGAAATCTTAATCTACATATTGACTAGAAAAATCTGATGGGCAAATGTAGCTGATACTTGATTAGTGTAATGATGTCGGATTAATAATAAACCCATAGTTAAGGTGCAGCTGGGTAGCAGCAACCAGAATATGATTAAAATGTTCGTTCAGGTTGAGGGAAGGAGGATTTGGTCCGAGATTATGTTTTAAAACTTTAAGGGTAATTATGAGAGATTGAAAGCAGAAGGTTAAAATGAACTGGGAATTTAGGTTAAAGAATAGGTCTACAGGGATAAATGGCAGATATTTCAAGGGGATATTTTTAAAAAATACAGAATACATATATTTCAATGAGCAGAAAACTTCAAGGGATGGACTCCCCATCTGCACTTGACTAGAAGTGTTAAAAACAGTATGAAATTCAAAGAAAGGGCATCTAATTGTACAATGACAGATGGCAGATGGGAAAATTAGATGGAATATAAAAGGCATGATCAAAAAATTAATAAAGAGGATAAAATTGGAAAGCTATGCAAATATTTAAAAAAACCTTGTAAAAATTTCTGTAATTATTTAAGGAAGAAAGGTAGTGAGAAAGAGAGCAGGAAGCTACAAACTACATTTGTCATAGGAAAGATAATAGAAGATATTATTTAAAAAGTTGTGGGAATGCACTTCAGTTCAAAGTAATCAGGTAGAGTCAACATTGTTTTGTGAAAGAGGAAAAAATGTTTGACCAATCTATTGGAGTCTTGTAACAAAGTAACTTTTTTTTCTTGATAAATGGGAGCTGGCGGATATACTGTACTTATATATGCAGGAAATTTTTGATAAAGTGCCACATCAAAGATTATTGCAGAAAATAAAACACCATGGTGTTTTGGCATGGATTGAAGATTGGCCAGTTAAAAGGAAACAAAAAGTATGCATAAATGAGTCTTTTTCAGATTGGCAAGATGTAATCCGTATTGTACCATGGAGATCAGTGAAAGGTTAAAAATCTGCCTACTTCTCTGCATCAAATATTTCAAGTTATAGAAATGACTGAGATGGGACAGAAGGTAATGTCACTAAATTTGCTTGTAACAAAAAGATAGTACCTGCAAAGAGAACATGAGGAACCACAAAGAAATTTGATAGGTTAAGTGAGTGGGCAAAGATCTGGCAAATGGAGTACAATGTGGAAAAGTGTTGCATTGTCCATCTTGGTAGGAAGAATTAGAAAAGAACCATGAGATGCAGAGGCATCAAGGTGCCCCTGGATATTAATCATGAAAAATTAGTCTACAAGGACAGCAAGTGATGATAAAAGCTTTTATCATCTATTGTGAAAGGAATGGAAACCAAAAGTAGGGAGATTATGCTTCAGTTTTACAGGTGAAGCTGCATTTCAAATACTTTGAGTGTTGTAGTGATTCTATGAATCTGTAAAGTGTGGAAGTAGGCCATTTAGCCCTTCAAGTCCACACCAACTCTCTGAATACTATTCCATCCAGACCGTGTAACAGTGCATTTCTCATGGCTAATCCACCTAGCCCATACATCCCTGGATACTATGAGCAATTTAACATGGCCAGTCTACCTGGCCTTCTCATCTTTGGATTGTGGGAGGAAATTGGAGCACCCGGAAGAAACCCTTTGTCATCTGATTTATGGAAGGATAGAAATGTTGGAGTCAGTTGAGCGAAGTTGTCTAATGCCTGAAAGGGAGGATTTGTCTTGAGAAGCAAGGTTGTGTAGACTAGGCTTGAATCTGCTTGCATTTAGGAAGTAAAATGTGATTTGATTGAATGATATGATCCTGAGTAGTCTTAATAGGGTCGATATGGAGTGGAAGTTTCTTCTTACATGGGAACCGAGTACGGGGAGGGAGGACCACTGTTCAAAAATCAATTTTCATCCACCTCCTCAAATGAGAACAATTATTTTCTCTGAGGGTTATGAGTCTTTGGAATGCTTTTCCTGAAAATGTAGTGGAAACAGAGTCCTTTAATATATTAAAGGTAGAGAGTTAGATTTTTTTACCGTTTCACTCCCTTGCTTATCAGAGTAGGCAGGAATGCAGATTTGTAGTTACAATCAGATCCTCCAAGCTTTTGCTGAATAGCAAAGCAGACTGAATGGCCTACTTCTGCTCCTAGTTCACATGATTGTGTAAGTACTGCAAACTTCCATCCAGAATTCCATGTAACTAATTGCCAAGCCTCTTAGTCAGATACTGGCGTAGCTGAAATTCTCATGAAAAGCCTGGCAACTTGGACAGCAACTTCCTGGATATGCAGGTTTAACTGTGCAAATGTGAAGCTGTGCTCTGTGGCAGTGAAAATGAGCAAGTGTCTTGTGTTATTCCTGAAAATTTTAGTTATTATCAGAATTTTTAAATAAAAGTTAATAAGTTTTTTTTCCCTTTTTATGTTGCTTGTCTCTCTCTCTCTCTCTCAATCTTACTCCCACTTCTGTTCCTATTAGTGCATTCTTTATTGCACTTTGTCGTTCGTTAAGGATGCTTCAATTGGATTTGTTACAGAGACTTACTATTGAAAATCCTACTTTATAACAAGGAGTACTGTCTGCCTCACCATTATTTTTACTGCAATATCTTGGCCGATATTCCATTCCAAGCCTTGTTTTATACTAGCCTAAGTTTGTTAATTGAAAACCTATTATAACCAATTTTCTGTTCCAACACTTTAGCAGAACAAATGAAGGCTAATTAAACATCTACAAATTGTAATGTTGCCTGGTATTGCAATACCTAGAGGCTTAGAATATGAATTAGTATCAACAGGAGAGTGGATTTATACATATAAACAACAATTTGCTTTACTCATTATATACCTTTCCTGGCGTTATATTAGGTTCAGAGACTGTCTGTGGGAAGCATACCTCGATCTCTGTTGGTTGTACTTGAAGATGACCTTGTGGATACCTGTAAATCTGGTAAGTTTTACTTAGTAAGTTGCATACAACAATTCCGAGCTAATGTATCAAACTGTATACACTGTTTGACTAAAAAAACTTGTCTCCATTGTTCCAGCATGAAAATTTCCTTGATTTGGTTTTATCTCAATAATATTGTTTTAAACAACTATAATGGGGGAATTGTACAGTTTTTTTTAGGAATTGTTTAATTATATATAGAATTTCTTTTAATAAATGGCCATCTTAATTTTACAAACCTACCCTAAAATGGTCTGAAATTTATTGTTTTTACATAGTATCCAAAGTTATCATTATAAACTGAGTCTACTACATTTAAAAAAACACAGAAAAATTATGTTAAATAGTGTACAGTGTTAAAGTTGCAAATCTGTCTCAAAGTGGAATTGAGCTGGAATAGTAGATGATTTATGTACTATATTTTAAAGAATGTGTTTATTATTTTTGATGCTGGAGATGGAAGATTTCCAGCGATGGCATAAGGAGAATTCCCTAATAATGTTTAACTGGCATTCTGGGATGTTTTACTTGAACAAACAGATTGGATAATGTCTTGTTCAAAGGGGTGCAATTCAAACAAAGTGACATTTCCTCAGTATTGCACTGGAAAATTAACCTAGATAAGTACCAAAACCAGGAGTAAGGCTTGAATGCATAATTTTCTGTCTCACAGATGAGGATGCAAACAGTTTTCTTGTACCATAAGAACATAAGATGTAGGAACAGATGTTGAGTCTGCTGCAGAATTCAATGAGATCATGGCTATTCTGATTAACCTTAGCTCCACTTTCCTGCCTTTACCCATAACCATTGATTCTGTTACTGATTAAAAAATCTGTTTGTCTCATTCCAATGGACTACCTCTACCAGTGTACTATAAGACATAGGGGCAGAAATTAGGCCATTTAGCCCATCAAGTCTGCTCTGCCAATCAATCATGGCTGATCAGTTTTTTAACTCCATTTTCCCGTTTTCTTCCAGTAACCTTTAATCCCCTTGGCAATCAAGATCATATCTGTCTCTGTTTTAAATATATTCAATGACCTGTCCTTCACAGCCTTCTGTGGCAATGATTTCCATAGATTCGCCACTCTCTGGCTAAAGACGTTTTTCCTTATCTCCATTCTAATAGATCGTCCCTTTGCTCTAAGGCTGTGCCCTCTGGTCTTTGTGTCTCCTGCCAATGGAAATATCTTCCCAACTCTATCCAGGGTGTTCAGTATTCTGAAAGTTTTGATCAGATCCTGCCTCACCCTTCTAAACTCTATCAAGTATAGTCCCAGAGTCCTCAAACAATTTTCACATGTTGAATCTCTTATTCCTGGGATCATTCTCGTGAACCTCCTGTGAATCTGCTCCAGGGCCAATACATCTTTCCTGAGCTACGGGGCACACAATTCCTCACAATACTCTACATGTGGTCTGACCAGAGCCTTGTAAAGCCTCAGAAATATGTCTCTGCTTTTATATTCCAGTCATCTTGAGATGAAAGACAACATTGCCAGTTTGCCACGTACTTCCAAGTGTTCAGAAATCTCATCTTTCACAATGGACTCCAAAATCTTACCAACAACTGAGGTCAGGCTAATTGACCTATAATTTCCCTTGTTATTATCCTGTTCCCCTTGTTATTTTGTACCGACACTACTTGGGTGGATGGATTGTGCATGTTACAATCCAAGATTATGTCTTACTATTATGCGTATTCTATCCCATAGTAACAAAGCTACTCCACCCCTTTCTTCCCGCCTGTCAAATACCCTGAAAATTTAGGGCCTAGCTACTATCTCCTCTTCAAGAAATCAATTTTGGTTATAACAGATACAAAACTTTTAAGGCAGTATTAATTTGAACATTTAGATTTTTTTCATTTGACAAAATCCCTCAAACAAAGTGTAGTTTTCTTGAATCATTTTTAATTATAGTGAAAGTTATGAAATTGTGAGAAATGGCCTGTTTGACTCTGATTAAACACTTTTCAGGTTCAGGCCTTTTTGACATGCCACCAATGGGCTTATTGTATTTGGAGAGTCAAAGATTTGTCTGGTTCTCATGCTGAACTGGCTCATTTTGTCCTGGGTGATAGTTTGAGGGTGGACAGTGGGCAAACTGTTTTGGAGACAGCAGGAAATGAGGGATAAGGATGTAGTTGGTGGGAGGGTGGGGGAACACAGATGGAAAAAGTAAGTTTGCTACTGAGTCCACCAGAAAGAAGAAAAGTTGCTTGAAGTGTTTACTCCAGTAACACCAGTGATCTTGTAAAGTCACTCAGCAAATGGTGAGAAGTGGCAAAATGTGTGAACCTGAAAACTATTATTTGGAATCCTACAATTATTGTTGGATCGTTATTATCAGATGCAAGCTAGTTTCATGCAGGTGGATTGCTTACCCATTTACAGGGAGATCACATCAAGCATTGGGGTTGATCAGTCGTAACCTCTCCAACACCCCTACGTCCTAGCTTCCATTTCCAATTGCTGTCCACAATTTTTTTTTAGGGCAAGAAATGCGCAGTCACACATTGACTGTCTCCCCCATGTTTTGGATTCACAACTTGAAACGTTAACATTAAGTTACTGCATTTCAAGACCCTGTGCTATTACAGATACTGGTTCAATCTTTGTCTATATTCCAGTTATTTCATGTAAGCAAGCTTAGGACTTGTGTATGATTTTCAATTATGAAATATGACTAATAACATTTAACTGCTGGCTTAAAGCCAGTTAATTTAAAATAACAATATCGCCAATTACTAAATGAAAGGGTTTATTGGTTTTTAAAGATTTTATTGTCACTACATATTTCTTAATATATATTTTTCCCTTTCCACAATTTTGACTTCCCATAACATGCACTCCAATACGTGCAACACCTATACAGATTTAGGAGAAATGTTGCAACTATTTTGGGATTTGAAGAATAAAGTCCTTTGCAAAGTATTATGTGAATTCATTTTCTTTCCAGCACTTTATCTCTGTGGGAGGAAACACTATGACAATGTGATTAAGACCGAGAACATATGTGATTGTAGCAACACTTTAATATCTTGCACTCTGTTGTAATATAAAATTCCTTTCAATATTTCACTTATAATTGTCATCATTATTTCTATAGTCTGACTTATTGCATAGAATTATAGTGGGACATAATTAATTATAACTTTTATAGAACATTGTATAAATGTCAAAATAATACATCAAGAAGTGTTTTCCCCCCCAGGCTTTGGGATCCTGACATGGGTTCACTTGGATGCATCCTGAGTGCACATTTGATCAGCAAGACCACATCTACAGTCTTCCCATTGGCCATCTGCTATTTCACTGCTTCCATGCTCAGGTCATGTTAGGGATTGTGGATGGGTTTTTGATCCTGCCAGCCCAGAGGGCTGGGCTCAGCTCTGGAGAATTGGCAGCCCAGCCTAGAGAGGCACTCAGTGCTGTAGCACTCAGAGGGAGAAGCTGATTTGTCTTTTGGAGCATTGGGGATATCCCTCCAAGTGAATCATTGGGCTGTGCTTTGCAGCCTTTCCTGTCCATAGCCTTGCCTTAGCGGAGTGGACCCTCTGGCCCTGTTGGCTACCTAGCTGAATATAAAGCAGCAGCTTCTGGTGTGCTAGCAGTTTTACACATGACAGATGCTGCTGTGGGGTTGTGATAAAATCACCCGTTCCTAATTGGATTTTAACCACTGCAAGTCTCCAGTCCCTCCATGGTCCTCAGTGGCAGGTGTCCTGAAGTAATGGGCGGCACGGTGGCACAGTGGTTAGCACTGCTGCCTCACAGCGCCAGAGACCTGGGTTCAATTCCCGCCTCAGGCGACTGTCTGTGTGGAGTCTGCACGTTCTCCCCGTGTCTGTGTGGGTTTCCTCTGGGTGCTCCAGTTTCCTCCCACAGTCAAAAAAAAATGTGCAGGTTAGGTGAATTGGCCATGTTAAATTGCCCATTGTGTTAGGTGAAGGGGTAAATGTAGGGAAATGGGTCTGGGTGGGTTCGCTTCGGCGTGTAGGTGTGGACTTGTTGGGCCGAAGGGCCTGTCTCCACACTGTAAGTAATCTAATCTAAAACTCCCTCACCCCCTGTATATTCTCAGTCAGGAAAATTTAGCTCATAAGGTTTTGATTTGATTTGATTTGATTTATTATTGTCACATGTACCTGGGTACAGTGAAAAGTGTTGCTTTGTGTGAAGTACAGATAGAATATACCATACAGAGTGCATTAGGGTAATAGCACGGAGCGAAAAATACAGTTGTGGCTGCAGAGAATGTGCACGAAGAGTGAGATCAACATTAATTTTAAAATTTGAGAGGTCCATTCAGAAGTCTAATAACAGCAAGAAAGAAGCAGTTCTTGAATCTGTTTGTGCACGCGTTTATGCTTTTGTACCTTCTGCCCGACAGAAGTGATTATAACCGGGGTGGGAGGGGTCTTTGAATATGTTGGCTTTCTTTCCTGAGGCAACAGGAAGTGTAGATGGAGCCAATGGATGGAAAGTTAGCTTGTGTGATGGACTGGTTAAATACACTTGTCAACATTTATTTCCTGTCTGCCTTTGGAACATGGTGTATGCATTTTCCCCATAATGTGCACCTGTCCTGCTTGAAAAACTGATGAAGGAAAGATGGTTCTCCACAGAAAGTGATTGCAAATTGGAAATTGCATCATTCTTCAGCGAGGTCTGTGAAGCTTCAGAAAACCAGCAAACACGGTTTTGTCAAAGGGAAATCAAAATTAACTTATTTATTGGAGTTCTTTAAAGAAGAAACTTGGACTATAAATTAGGGAGGTCCAGTGGATGTATTGTATGTAGATTTCTAGAAGGCCATAAGACCATAAGACATTTGATAAAATGCCACATCAAAGGTAATTGCAGAAAACAGCAGCTCATGGTTTATGGAGGGGGGGGGGGGTTGGTAGTGGGTAACATATTGGCATGGATGGAAGATTACTTTGCAAGCAGGAGACAGAGAGTCAGAATAATTAGATCTTTTTCAGGCTGGCAGGATGTCACGAGTGATGTGTCACAGGGATCAGTGCTGGAGTCTCAACTCTTTACAACTAATATAAGTCATTTGGATGAAGGGACTGAATATATTGTAGCTAAATTTACTGATGACACAAAGCCGTGTAAGAAAGTGAATTTTGAAGAGGACATAAGTAACCTACGGTGGGATATAGATAAGTTAAGCAAGTAAGCAAAGATCTGGCAAATGGGGTACAATGTGGGAAATTGTCCATTTTGTCAGAAAGAATTTTTAAAAAGAACCATACTATCTAAATAGTGAGGTTTGAAGTGCTTTGCGATGCGGAGAGATCTGGGTGTGCTAGTGCATGAATCACAGAAGGTTAGAATTTAGGTACAGCAACTAATGAGGAAAGCTAATAGAATGTTACTATTTATTGCAAGGGGAATTGAATGCATGAGTAGGGAGATTATTCTTCAGTTATACAGGGCACTTGTGAGACCATATCTGGATTACTCTGTACAGTACTGGTTAAGGTACTTACAGAAGGATGTTACTGCATTGGAAGCAGGTCAGAGAAGGTTTCCTAGACTAATACCAGGAATGAGTTGATTGTCTTATGAGAAAAGGCTAGACAGGCCAGGCATGTATCCTCTGGAGTTCAGAAGAGTCAGAGATAACTTACTTGAAACATAAAAGATCCTGAGGGTACTTAACAGGTAGATGTTGAAAGGAAGTTTCCTCTAGAACTTGGGGCACAGTTTAAAAATAAGGATGTGCCCAGGTTGTACATTTGCTGGCTGAGCTGGTAGATCTGTTCTCAGATGTTTTGTCACCATGCTAGGTAACATCGTCAGTGAGCCTCCGATGAAGCACTGGTTCTGTCCCACTTGCTATTTGTGTCTTGGTCTGTTATGGTGGATGATATCTCTTCCAGTACTACTTCTGTCGGTGTGCTCACTTAAAACAGATGTAAGGAAACATTTTTTTCCTCTGGTGGTTGTTCGTTTCTGGAATTCCCTTCCTCAAAAGGCTGGGATGTTGAATATTTAAAACATTTTAATGTGGAGTTAGATAGATTCTTGATTACCAAGAGGATGTGAAATTATCAGGAGATGCAGAAATGTAGAGACAAGGTTAAACTGAGATCAGGCATGATCTTCTTGAATGGCAGAGGAGGCTTGAAGGGCTGAGTGGCCTTCTCTTCTTGTAAAAGTTCATAAGCCCTAAACAGACAAGGAGAGAAAAACATATACCAATGAAATTTCTATAAATGAAGAGAACAAAATATTAGAAATCCATATTTCATGGTTTCCCTTGCTTATGTACTCCTTCTGTAAATGTGCACAGTTGATTAACTTTATAGTAGGATCGATTTCATGTATTATATTTTCAAGTTTTGACTTTTCTAATTTACTGTCTTATTATATTTTGAATAAGTTTGTCTAATTAATGGGACTGGACAGTTGATGTAAAGCTTGTTAGAATAATGTAATTGTTCATCCAAATTAGTGGAGAGAATAAGGAATAATCAACTTGTATGAAGGAGCAAATACATTTCTTCAAACATTGTGCAGTTGATATTCAAACGTTTGAAATCACTTCAGAAGGTTATGCATGCGAGAATTTCAAGATGCTAATACCTTTTGAAATGCATGACAGACTGGGCAGTTCGGTTAAAAAGCAAGCAGAAAATTACAGGAGATTTGAGAAAAGCGCTATCGGAGAAGGGCAATGACTTTTGAACTCCACAAGATACTGTCTGTCTCTTCAGTTGAATCTATTCATAAATAATAGAGAAGGAGCATCTTTGTAATGTAAAACCGATAGATAATGCCAAGCTGGATGGCTCATTTACAAGCCTAATGCATTGCAAGCATTCATAGTGATTTGAGTCAACTGAAAGGATGGGTTATGCCCTGGAAGACTGACTTTGATGTGAACAGATGTAAGGCCCTGAATATTGGAATAAAAAGCATGAAATGTATACATAGTTAATAAGTATGCAAATAGTTTTGCTAACTTGTGAACGTAATGTGCAAAAATACTATTGGTTATATTAGCTCCTGCACTATACAGACAGCTTTTCTTCATTCTAAAATTTAACATGTATTTATCACATATTTCAGAGTCTGTGGACAATGAGGTCAATGTGTTAGTTTTGGATTCTTTTTGTTTTTATTCTCGGGCTCAGGACATTGCTGGCCAGGTCAGTTATCCCATCCTTAATTGCCCAGAGGTCCAGAGTCAACTATGTTGCTGTAGTTCTGGAGTCACATATAGCTCAAACCAGGTAAAGAAGGCAGTTTCCTTCCCTAAAGGATACTAGTATGAGCTAGATACAGAGACAGAGAAATTCAGATAGGGCAAGCTCACCCTCAAAATGGTCCCACTATCTCAGGAATCTAAAGCTCGGTCTTCTGCATCATCCCTCATTCATCTGGACAAACCACTTATTTCTGTACTCGCTAGATTACTATAGGAAAATACTATATGATGAGTAAATGGCCTATTTCCACTTAAGGACTATTAACTGCAGATTTTAAAATGGCTTGTTTACTTTTCTGTCTCAGAAAATAATCAGCCAAATGCTAACAAGTAAGGCTTCTGATTTTTGTTTCTTTTAACTTAGGTGATGATATTACAGTTTATGGTGTGGTTATGCAGAGATGGAAACCTCTCAGCCAGGACTCCCGTTGTGACTTAGAACTTGTCCTGAAAGCTAATAATCTCGAGGTGAACAATGAACAGCCAACTGGAGTTATTATTGATGAAGATGTCCAAAAAGAATTTGAAAACTTTTGGAAGAACTATAAAGATGACCCCCTAGCAGGTACAGTGAGTTTCTTGTATATGGAATTATTAACTTGCATTAGTATCTACTTAAAGTCTTCCAAGCACAGTGGTACAGTTCTATTATATGGACAATGAAACAAGCTTTAACTAAATTATTTAAAGTTGCACAACAGTTGACTTAGTTTTATATAAATAAAATGTAGGCAGTTAACATAGTTTCTAAAGAAGATGATATTAAGAAGAAATTTTGTCAGGAGTTTTAAGAAAAGATATCACTTTATTACATAAAGAAATTGTCTCAGTTAATCATTGAAGCGATGGGCTGGCTAAAGTAGTTGACACTCACTTGTAAGGATTAGAACTGATTCAGGTCAAACCTCTTAGAGTCATTGAGTTATACAGCATGGAAACAGACCTTTTGGTTCAACCAGTCCATGCCAACCATAATCCCAAACTAAACTAGTCCCATCTGCCTGAGCTTGCCCCATATCCTTCCAAACATTTCTTATTCATGTATTTATCTAAATATCTTTTAAATGTTGTAACTGTACCTGTATCTATCATTTACTCTGGAAATTCATTTCATACACTAACCACCACTAACCACTAAACTGTAATATCATCACCTAAGTTAAAAGAAACAAAAATCAGAAGCCTTACTTGTTAGCATTTGGCTGATTATTTTCTGAGACAGAAAAGTAAACAAGCCATTTTTAAAAAAAACTGCCCTTCATGTCTTTTTAAAATCTTTCTCCTCTCACCTTTAAATTTTGCACCCTTGTCTTGAAATGCCCCACCCTAGAGAAAAGACACCTCCCATTCAACTTATCCATACCTCTCATTTTATAAACCTCTATAAGGTCGCCGCTCAACTTACCTACTTTGGAAAATTCCTCCACCCCTACAATTCTTAAATCTCTGTGTTCCTCCAGCTTTGGCTTCTCGTACGTCCCATGCTGGCCATTGGGTACTGCAATGCATGTGAACATTTATATAGTGCTAGCCAATTGCCAACTTAGTTTTGTAGGACAGATCCTACAAAACTAAGTTGTTGGTGGGCGGCACGGTGGCACAGTGGTTAGCACTGCTGCCTCACAGCGCCAGAGACCCAGGTTCAATGCCCGCCTCAGGCGACTGACTGTGTGGAGTTTGCACATTCTCCCTGTATTTGCGTGGGTTTCCTCCGGGTGCTACGGTTTCCTCCCACACTCCAAAAATGTGCAGATTAGGTGAATTGGCCATGCTAAATTGCCTGTAGTGTTAGGTGCAGGGGTAAATGTAGGGGAATGGGTCTGGGTGGGTGCGCTTCGGCGGGTTGGTGTGGACTTGTTGGGCCAAAGGGCCTGTTTCCACACTGTAAAGTAATCTAATCTAATCCCTGAATCACTGGATTAAAAACACAAAACAAAACTACAGGATAGCATCAAACTGACAGTTATAAGGTATCAAAACATTTTGCACTCACCTTTCTGAATTTTTCCAACACCACACCATCTTTCCATTTTAATCAAAAACTCTTTCTTGAATGAATGAATGACCAGTGTCTGCATCTTCCCTGACCCATCCTGAAATGGTTGAATTCTCCATAGAAACTTGAAATGTGAGACATCACTACTTGAATCAGTTGCCAGTCTGTGCTTGTGATGTTTGTCTACTTGGGAGATGCACCAATGAGAGGTGGGAGTGTCTTCACTTTGTGAGGTAAGCAGGCGGTCCCAGCAGGGGTTACAGGATTTCACACAAGCACATGTTCTTTTTCTTTTGCGGGTCTGTGTTAGTGGGAAATGCTTTGCTTCCTGTTAACCAGTGATGTTTTTCTTTTGTGAGAATATTTTCAGTACTTCAGGAAATTCAAAAAATTACTTCTAAATAACCAATTGGAATATCTTCCAACACAATCTGGGACTGATCTAGATGTCTTATCAGGCACAATGACTATGTCACAAGACCCTGTTTAGCAATCAGAGAAATAGTTTTGAAAGGAAACATTTTAGGTCAACTGACCCTTCCTCAGAACTGTCTGACTTCCTCACTTTGGAACAAAGCTCACAATATGTAGCTGTGTGTGTAAGGAGTTATCATGCCGTGAATCAATATTTCCTAACTTCACTCATCTCTATCATTGAATACAGAACTCAGTATCTTTGTCTATTGACAGCAGGTACTGAGTCTAAATGTATGTAAATAAAATGCATAAATAAAGAAGATTTTATGAGATGAAGTCTTGTATCTTTAAAATTGAACAAATTATATTCAGATTTCTCGCATCACCACCTGCACATCACTGTAACTGGTAGTATTGGCATTTCAAATGGAATATAAATTTTAAAATTAAGCTGTTTTAATTGTCTTACTGTAATAGACTTATTAATAATAGCACCATGACGCCTGAAAACTATAAGGAATGTAGCAGGTTTTCGTGAAAAGCTGAGAGAATAAAATAGATGGTCCATGGTGAAAGAGTTAGTTGAAACCAAGGTCCAGCCATTATTTGGGGAGTCGAACTGAGCTGTAGTTGCATCTAAGGCTGGCAATGAGAGAAATTTTCTGTCGGAGAACTTGTGTGCATATGGTGCTAAATAATGGCATGTGCTGCTTTTCTTTTTATTTTCAAGGAAGAAATGAAATTCTGGCCAGCCTTTGCCCACAGGTATTTGGAATGTTCGTGGTTAAACTAGCTGTCGCCATGGTGTTGGCAGGTGGAGTGCAAAGAACTGATCGAGCAGGCACAAAGGTTAGAGGTTAGTATTACGGAAATAGACATGAAATATTAATTAATTTAGTTCCTTTTAATTAGTCTGCAGTTTTAATTTTTCCCACATTTTGACTTTTTAAAAAAAATTTAGTTGATTTTTTTTTTAATCTGTAAAGTTTCAAGATAGCGTTTCCACAAAATTCACACGATCAGAAGGAAATTCTGACTGCACATTCTGTTCAGAACATCGCAATAAGCAGCAAGTCATAGACAGAGCTAAGTGATTCCACAACCAATGGATCAGATGTAAGCTGTGCTGTTCTGCCGCATCCAGTCATGAATGGTGGTGGATGATTAAACAACTCCCTGAAAGTGAAGGCTCCACAAATATCCCTATCCTCAATAATGCAAGAGCCCAGTGCATCTGTGCAAAAGATAAGGCTAAAGCTTTCACAGCAAACTTCAGCCAGAAGTGTCAAGTGGCTGATCCTTCTCCAGTGGTCCCCAGTATTATAGATACCAGTCTTCAGCCAATTCGATTCACTCCATATGATATCAAGAAATGGTTGGAGGCACTGTTTACTGCAATGGTTACAGGCCCTGACAACATTTTGGCAATAGTACTGAAGACTTGTGCTCCAGAACCTGCTGCTCCCCTAGCCAAGTTCTTCCAATATGGTTACAAGTCGAGAGTGTGTTGCTTGGAAAGCACAGCAGGTCAGTCAGGATTAGAGGAGCAGGAGAATCGACGTTTCAGACAAAAGCCTCTTTCCTGATGAAGGGCTTATGGGCCAGGGGGCTGAGTGATAAATGGGAGGGAAGTGGGGTGAGGGGGAAGGTAGCTGAGAAAACGATAGGTGGATGAAGGTGAGGGAGAAGGCAATATGTCAGGGGGGGGAGTGATGGACAGGTCAGGAGGGCGGTGCCAAGTTGGAGGCTTGGGATTGAGATAATGTGGGGGAAGGGGAAATGAGGAAACTGTGTAACAACACTGGCATCTACCCGATAATGTGGAAAATTGCTCAAGTGTGTCCGGCACATAAAATGCAGGACAAATCCAACCTGGTCAATTACTACCCCATCAGACTTCTGTCGATCGTCAGTAAAGTGATGGAAGGTGTCACCAACAGTGCTTTCAAGCAACACCTGCTCAGTAATGCCCAGTTTGGGTTCTGAAAGGGCCACTCAGCACCTGATCTCATTACAGCCTTGGTTCAAACATGCATGAAAGAGCTGAATTCCAGAGGTGAGGTGACAGTGACAGCCCTTGGTATCAAGGCTGCATTTGATCAAGTGTGGAATCGAGGAGCCATAGCAAAACTGGAATCAATGAGGTTCAGGGCAAACTCTCCACTGGTTAGAGTCATACCTGGCACATAGGAAGATGGTCATGGTTGTTGGAGATCAGTCACCTCAGCTCCAGGATATCTCTGCAGGAGTCCTTCAGGGTAGTGTCTTAGGCTCAACCATCTTCAGCTGCTTCATCGATGACCTTCCCTCCATCAGGTGAGAAGTGGGGATGTTCGCTGATGCTTGCACAATATTCAGCACCATTTGTGACTCCTCAGATACTGAAGCAGTCAGAGTCCAAATGCAACAAGATCTGGACAATATCCAGGCTTGGGCTGATGTGTGACCAGTAACATTTACAAATGACAGGTTATGACCATCACCAATAGAAGGTTATCTAACCACCACCCCTTGACATTCAATGGTGTTTCCATAACTAAATTGCCCACTATCAGCATTCTGGGAATTATCGTTGATCAGAAACTCAACTGGACTCACCACCTAAATGCAATAGCTACAAGAGCATGCCAGAGGCTAGGGATGCTGTGGCGAGTAACTCACCTCACTCCCAAAAACCTATCGACCATCTTCAAGGCACAAGTTAGGAATGTAATGGAATACTCCCCACTTGCCTGGATGAGTGCAGCTCCATCAACACTCAAGAAGCTTGAGACCATCCAGGACAAAGCAACCCGCTTGATTGGCATTGTATCCATAAGCATCCACTCCCTCCACCACTGACACTCAGTAGCAGCAGTGTGTACTATCTACAAAATGCACTGCAGAAATTCACCAAAGATTCTTAGACAGCACCTTCCAAACTCCAACCACTTACATCTAGAAGGCAGCAGGTATATGGGAATACCACCACCTTCAGGTTCCCCTCCAAGCACTCACCATCCTGATTTGGAAATATATCGGCATTCCTTCACTGTTGCTGGGTCAAAATCCTGGAATTCCCTCCCTAATGGCATTGTGG
The DNA here is from genome assembly GCF_004010195.1 of Chiloscyllium plagiosum. Classification (NCBI taxonomy): domain Eukaryota; kingdom Metazoa; phylum Chordata; class Chondrichthyes; order Orectolobiformes; family Hemiscylliidae; genus Chiloscyllium; species Chiloscyllium plagiosum. Next base: position 73,232,836 of record NC_057712.1, read on the forward strand.
GTCAATCCACAGCAGGTGTGCTTGCTGCGGTTCAAGAAGGCAGCTCACCAGCATCTTGTCAAAGGCAACTGGGGATGGGTAATAAATGCTGGCCAGCCAGCGATGTCCACAAGCCTCAAAATGAATAATTTTAAAAAAGTTTTGTTAAGAGTCATTAAATTATAGAGTGGAACAGGCCCTTCAGTCCAACTCGTTCATGCCAACCAAATATCCTAAATTAATCTAGTCCCATTTGCCAGCACCTAGCCTATAACTCTTAAAATCCTTCCTATCCAGATGTCTTTTAAATGCTGTAATTGTACCAGCCTCCACCACTTCTTCTGGCAGCTCATTCCATACGCGCAACACCCTCTGCATGAAAAATTTGCCCCTTTGGTCCTTTTTTAAACTTTTCCCCTTTCACCCTAAGCCGATGCCCTTTAGCTCTGGATTCCTCCAAAACAGGGCCCTATCTATGCCCCTTATGATCTTATAAACTTCTATAAGGTCACCCCTCAGCCTCCGACACTCCAAGGAAAACAGGCCCAGCCCTTACAGCCTCTCCCTATAGCTCAAAGCCTCCAACCCTGGCAACATCCTTGTGAATCTTTTCTGAACCCTTTCAAGTTTCACAACATCCTTCCAACAGGAGGGAGGCCAGATGGATTTTCCTTCTGTCTATTGATCACATCGTTAAAAGTAATTTCCTAATTTAAGGCCATGATTCTCCCTTTACTTTACAATGTAGGGGCAAACATTTAATTGGCCACTGAAAGGTCACCCCTTTCACTAAGAATACTCAATCTATCACACATCAATCAGCTCAGTAAAAGCTGACTGGAAACCCAGAGGCACTTTTCTCAGCCTATTGCAGGTTTCAACACTAGGGTCTCTGGTTGTCAGAGACTGTCAGCCAATTGGAGGCCAACAGCTTCTGTGCTCAAAAGAAATAAAGACCGACTGCTTAGGAGTTGTAAGAAGAGAAATCATTTTAAACACTGCACTTGGGGCTGTATGAGAGGGGATTTCATGGGGTTCTGCAGCAAGGCAGTTGAAGATTTTCAGAGATCACCCCCTCGTCTGCTCACCCTATACCTGCCTCCACTTGCCCCAGATTGGGACAATTGTGGATGCCCCCCCCCCCCTCTTCCAATCCAGGCAGGTAAGTCATCCTAGTTTTCCAAGTTTGGAAACTCAGCACCTTTCGATTCTAAAACAGAAATTGCTGGACAGTCTCAGCAGATCTGGCAGCACCAGTGGAGGGAAATCAGAGTTAACATTTCGGGTCCAGTGACCCTTCTTCCAAACCTTTTGTTTCTGCTGGGAAAGCAGGTGTCTGAGGAGATGATGAGTTGAAGCCCCACAACTGGCCATTAGTTGACCATATGGCCTTAGTTGGTGATGAGTCGTGAAGGTTACCCATGAACCTTCTCACCCAGAACTTCGTAATGTGTCAAGAAGTGGGTGAGTATCTCTCCAGTGCCAACATGCCCCATTTCTTCCTGTTCTCACCACCTCCAGGAGGGGTAATTTCTGCTCTTTGTTATAATTTTGCCTGTCACCATTTGGGATTTCAATGCCATTGTCATTGCTGTTGCAGCTTGATTGGGAGTAATATTCTGGATTAGTCTGGCATCATAAGATACGTTTGTGAGATCACCACTTAGTCTCTCTCTTTCCAAAATGAAAAATTCTCTCCTATGTCCAATATATAATTCTGCTGTGACCAACTGAGACCAAATCCAGGTGTGTATTCTTTCAAGCAAAGTACCGAAAGAAGCAAACATCATTTTCTTTTGTGGAGCTCTTTAATAAAATCTAGACCATGAACACGTTCATTCTCTACTGGATATGAGTAAACTCCAATTATTTCCATTGAGCTTTGAAGCTTCATATGATTCTCCCATGATTATCTGCAATGGCATCATTCAGTTCAATGGCTGCACCTCTGACAGTCATTCATCCATCCCATCCCCAAATAGAATACCATGAAGTGACCGCCCACCTGCAGCTGAATGAATCAGACAATCATTGGCCATAGCAATTGACTGACCCGGTTAGCCAAGCATCACATAACCAACATGGAATAAACAAAATCATCTGAATTGAAATTAACATTTTTGTCAAAAGATAATGAAACTCAACCACTCAGTCAAGTAGGAAGAAACCCTCAGTTTCCATCTAATATGTGGAGCTGCAGGTCACAAATCTTAAAATTCAGCCCAATAATCAATGACAAAATGATGACTTTTTTTGCAAAAAAAAGTGTTGTTTTCTAGTGCATTTTGCTATAGCTGTACAGCTTCCAAAGTTAAGCCATTCAGTCATATGAAACGTGTCAATTGGCTGCAATCATAGGCTTTCTCACCTAGAGCTGAAGTGTAGCAAGGGCAACCATCCTGCCTGATTACCTGTCCTTCCCAAGCTTGCTGCCAGCAAGAGAAGGTTGAGGGGCAGAGTCTAAGGTAGGAAGTGATGAGCTGAAAAGTGTTGGTTCCAAAATTTAAAGGGGCTGCACATGGCTTGGGGATGGAGAGATTACTCGTTGGAGTTGTCTAATATGTTAGAGTCCCTAAAGGGAGGACCCACCAGAGGCTGCCTTTAAAGAACAGGGAGGTTAGGATACGATGGGATTCATTTACCTTGTACTCCTTTATTCTTGAGTGCTGGCGATGATCAGCACTATGCAGGGGACAGATCAGGGAGTCCAAAAGCAAGAAGGGGATACAATGACAGGAGAGCAGGCAGCAAAGCAGAGGTAGGCACAGATCCCTGGCAAGTCCAAGAGTTTAAAGGCCCAGAATGACATAATGTGCCATGTGTAATATATATGATGAATTGATCTGAAATATAAACACACAGTTTGTAAATGTGCAGTTCTGAATAATACTCTGAACTGCCTAGAGGGGTACAAAGTATATTAATGCAACTTCTTGTGATTTTCATTCTTTGATTGTCCCTTAAAGATTAATCATAAATATCTAGTGAATCAGGCATTTTGGAAAGGAGTGCTCACACTGCTCCTTGGAAAATCACAGGTTTATTAACACCTGATTTCTAAAGATATGTTCCAATTTTGTTCACTTTGGAATATTTTGATTCCAACGTCACCTTAGGAATACTGTGCTTTACTGAACTGTTTTACCAGCCAACGAATGATGCATGCTTATTTTACCAGGGCAGTTTGAATGTATTTAATTAATTAGTAAAGGAGTATGTATTCATTAATATGCATTCTTTGTTTTGAAGGAGAACCCCATCTTCTACTGGTAGGAGACCCTGGTACAGGGAAATCTCAATTTCTTAAATATGCGGCAAAAATTGTGCCTCGGTCAGTACTAACTGCAGGAATTGGATCTACAAGTGCAGGCAAGTAAAAAAAAATAAATACTTTCTAATATTTAAATATTGCACAATAAGATCTTGTAACACAATGGATTTTCAATTTAAGATGCAATATAGTGCATCCAATAATCTTGATTGTCTTCACAGTATTTTACTTGAAATTTTCATTTAAGTAATTGTATTTTTGCCTGACGATTGTGACTTACTATGTAGTGTAGAGAAAATGAGGCTTTTAGTAATTATATAAAGGTTATTTACTTGTATAATATCATATTTTAGTAAAGAGAGGCACCGGGATTAGTTGCGAAAAGTACATATAGAAAGAATTACGCAAACAAAGACTTTTTTTAATGTCAGTGATCAGTGTCATGGTGGTGATTATTTTAAAAAATGAAGTTGTTTTTTTTGAATACCATCAACTGATTTCAATATCTGGAACCTTTGTGGACTGAAATAACTTTAAAAAGGAAACATCACTGACTTAAAGTGGCCACAGCAATTGACTGACCATACAGGTTAGCCAAGCTTCACAAAACCAACAGGGAATAAACAAAATCACCTGAATTGAAATTAACATTTTTGTCAAAAGATAATGAAACTAGTCCACCTGGTCAGGTGTGACGAAACCCTCAGTTTCCATCTAATAAGTTGAACTGCAGTTCACAAATCTTAAAATTCAGTCCATAGTCATGAACAAAATAACTTTTTGTTTTGCAAAAGCCCTATTTCCTCATGCAACCTGCAATAGATGTACTGCTTGGGAAATTGGATCATTAAGTGAAATGCGACTGGTGAGAATTAACAGCTCAGTTGTCACTTAGAAGTAGAATTCTGCCCAAAAGCCAGGAAATCAGAAATTGCAAAGCAGTTGGTAAAATATCAAGAGGTGAAAACTGAAGATATAGCAACAGATAAATTAAAACCAGAAGAGTGGAAATTGGAATTCAAAGAAATGGGAAGAACAAAAAGACAAGAATAATAAAATGAAAGAAAGAGGCATGAACAAGAATGGAGAGACGAAGTAGAAATGGAGTTGAAATTGAAACAGCTTGAATCAAGAGAGGTCTTCCCAATCTGTCCAGTGAAGGTGTCGCAAACCACCCCTAACACCGAGCTGACATGTGTAAGCTTGGTCATTAAATCTCTAGCTTTGATGAAGAGGCGATGGATGCCTTTTTTATCTGATCCAAATGGTTAGTACGGTAGTTAAAGCGCCCCGTCTAGCAATGTATACTGATGTTGCAGAGCAAGCTGGCAGGGAAAGTTCACGAAGTTTACTCCGTCTTGGCTGAGGACAATACAGTCACGTATGAAGAACAAAAGGGACTACTTAAACTATGTGCCAATCGATGCCAGAGTTGTTCTTTCAAAAATTCTGTACCCGCATGAGATGGCCTGACCAGACGTACCTAGAATTTGAAAAGCATAATCAATTCACTTTTAACCAGCACGTAAAGTTGAGGCCATCTACAAAAATGTTTTGTGAGATAATTTTCCTTGTGTACGAAGATTCCATACTTTGCTAGTGGATTGAAGTAAAGGATGCAGTCAGGAAACTGAGTGAGATACAAACTAAATATAGGTGGGACTTTGGTTCATGTGAGGATTGGTACATAGGGGAAAGAAGTGCTTTAAGTAAGGTTTATTGCAACCAGTAAAATTTTATTAATTATTCATTATTAATCAGGTATATCAGTACTAGTAAGGTTTACTAATAGTTATCGGGATTATTAGTATTGCGAGGTGTTTTTCTGTGTAAGCAGGAGCAAGGCTAACTAAGCAATAAGGGAATGGCAGGGTTGGAGCAATCTTGAAAAAGCACAAGGAGAGAGGAATGGATGACCACCAGGTAGACAAAAATGAACAGGCTGGTAGTTTCTCAAGTGCATCCCATTCTCCCAAGTGGTTTTCCATTCTGAATATTGTTGAGAGCGATGGCTTGTCTAGTGCAGCCAGAGCCAAATCCATAATATTGTGACTCTGGCGCTGTGTAGGGGGTTATATGATAGACTGGAAGAGACATAGCGATGAGTGAATTGATAGTTAGAGGAACAGAGAGAGGTTCTGTGATAACAGACATGAATCCGAGGTCATGGATTGCCTCTCTGGTGCCAGGGTCAAGGGTCCCTGAATGGCTGCATTATGCTTTTGGGAGACGAGTGAACAATCTGAAGTCACAGTTCATATTGCAACCAATAGCATAGATCATTGGATCTACAAACAAGGATCTAGTCCTCCAGTCAGAATTAGGGGAGATATGTAGAAATTAGCAAGCAGAATCTCAAAAGTAATAATCTCTGGATTATTCTTAGTACCACTTCAAGTCAGTATAGAAATAGGAGAAAAAGACAAATTGATTATGAAGTTGGGGTGGCGGGGGGGGGGGAGACCTTAGAATCCTGGAACATTGAAATAGGCTTTGAGGAAGATGAGCTGAAAATGTGTTGCTGGAAAAGCGCAGCAGGTCAGGCAGCATCCAAGGAACAGGAGAATCGACGTTTCGGGCATAAGCCCTTCTTCAGCCCTTCCTTGAAGAAGCTCTCTTCCTCCCTCTACAAGGAATCATTTTCAGCTCTGATCTCCAGCATCTGCAGTCCTCATTTTCTCCTCGATTTTAACCTACTGCGAATCCTCTTACAATGATGCCTTCCTTGAAGAAGCTCTCTTCCTCCCTCTACAAGGAATCCTGTTCCTTGGATGCTGCCTGACCTACTGCGCTTTTCCAGCAACACATTTTCAGCTCTGATCTCCAGCATCTGCAGTCCTCACTTTCTCCTTTGAGGAAGATGAGACCTGTACAGACCAAATGATTGCTATTGAACACAGCCAGGACTGAGTTCCTTGTAGGTTGTTTTGCTGATGTAATTGTGGAAAGTTTAAGCTAACACAGCAGAAGTATGGGAATGAAGAGGTAATGTCACATTGGAATTGAAGGTGCACAAAATACTGGGAAAGATAGACAGCAGTAGAAGAGAAAATAGTTACGGTTCATAGGTAGGGTCAGAATAAGGGAAAAGCAATTAGGTTTAAATCAGGTTGCTATCCCTGTATGTGAATACATAGAGTGTGGCAAATAAGATGGTGAATTTCAAGCATGAATGGCTAATTTGAGATATTATATTGCGGCTATAATAGAAGAGAGACAAGAAAGGACAGAACTGGGTGTTAATTATTTCTGGATACAAAGCATTTGAAAAAGAGAAGGGGGAGGGAGAAGTCTTGATTCGGGAAAGTATTACAGCGCTGGACAAAGAGGGTATCCCAGAATATTCAAATACAGAATTGATTTGATCAAAGCTAAGGAGTGCATACTTACCTTGCAGTCTATTGCATTGTGATCTGTAGGCCATCAACTATTACAAAGAATGTAGAGGTGCAATTTTGCAAGGAAGTTTCAGAGAAGTGAAAAATTATGAAGTAGTATATTGGGTGACTTTGGGAAAGTCGTTGTGTAAAGGGCAGAGAGGGATAAGAGTTCCTAGAGTATGTTTCAGAGAACCTGTTTTCAATCCAACAAAAAAGCAACAACAGGTAGACCAGGTTCTTGGAATGAAGCTGGCCAATTAGATCAAGTGTCAATGAGAGAATATTTTGGGGACCATGATCGTTCAATCATGAGGTTTAGAGTGACTATGGAAAAGAATAATGAACAATTTAGAGTAAAAATAATTAACTGGGGGAAGACAACATCAATGCGAGATGAATAAACTTGTGGCATGAGAAACAGTAGTTGCATAATGGCTACCTTTTGAAGAAGAAATCATTTGGGAACAGTCTAGGTATATTCTGTTGAATGGGAAAGGTAAGGCAAACAAATCCAGAGTTTCTGGAATGACAAAAAAGATAAATACATAAATAAAGAAGAAAATGTGATAGATAGAAAATTCCACTGAGATACAAGCTAAGTATAGAAGGAAAGCTAGCATCCAAGTTCAGCAGGGGATAGGGAATACAAATGGAATATTGAACTTTATTTCAAAGGGCATGGAGTCCAAATGTAGAGAGGTTTTGCTAACGTGATACAATACAGAGCTGGAATGCTATGAACATTTTTGGGTCCCGTATCTAAGGAAAGGAGGACAATGAAAGAGACTCGCGCTGGAGACAGTCCAGAGAAGGTTCATTCGGCTGCTGTAGTGGGTCTGTCTTATGAGGAGAGGCTGAGTAGATTTGACCAATACTCACCAGAATTTAGAAGAATGAGTAGTGACCTTATTGAAATATGTACGATTTTTAGGGAACTTGACAGAGATGTGGAGAGGTCATTGTCCCTTGTGGGAATATCTGTGGCCAAAGGGCATAATCTCAGAATAAGGGGTTGCATATTTAAGACAGAAATGAGGAGGAGTTTCTTCTGAGTGTCATGACTCTATGGAATTCTTTACTACAGAGGGCAGTAGTTGACATTTGGTGATTAAGTAAATTCAAGGCTGAGAGAGAAAGACAGATTTTTAAATACTAAGGGAATCAAAGGTAATGTGGAAAAGGCTGGAATTTGGAGTAAGAGCGTCATAGAATTGTTACAGTATGGAAGCAGGCCATTCAGCCTATTGAGTCCACACCGACCCTCTGAAGAACATCCCATCCAGACCCTCCCTCGATCCTGTCCCTGTAACCTGCGTTTCCCACGGCTACTCCACCTAGCCTGCACATCCCGGGACACTATGAGCAATTTACCATAGTCATCCACCTAACCTGCATATCTTTGGACTGTGGGAGGACACTAGAGCACCCAGAGGAAACTCGCAGAGACAAGGGTAGAATGTGCAAACTCTTACATAGACTTTCACCCAACAGTGGAATCGAACCTGGGTCCCTGGTGCCATGAGGTAGCAGAGCTAACCACTGAGCCACCGTATCACCTCCTAAGCAAAAAGTGATTATGAAAAGAGATGACAAGCTAACAAAAGAGGATTCCAAAGCAGTGTTTATGCATATAAATAGTAAACATTTAACAGAAGGAGGAGTAGAGGGGATGTTCACATAGAAGCAGACGGCAATGCAGAACTATTAAAAAAAAAAACATAAAATATATTTTTGGATCGATCTTAACAAAGGAAGAAGGTTGTCTTCAGGCCATGGTGAACGAAGAGTTGTTTAAAAGGGTTATAAATGATAAAGAGGAGGTATCAGATAAACTGCCTGTACTTAAAGTTGACGGGGAATTGAGAGATAATTAAATGCTTCCAAGGATGGTGAAAAAAAAGTGAGAACGGAAATTAGAGGCACTGATAATTACCTTTCAGATTTCCTTTGACATGGCTGGTGCCAGAGTATTTGAAAATTGCCAAAGTTAAGACCTTGTTCAAGAATGATTGTAGGACATAAGCCAAGCAATGAGAGGCCAGTCAGTTTAACTTTGTTTTTTAGCAGTTTCTCAAACCTCAGTGAGTCAGGACAAGATAAATCATCACATGGACAAATGCAATTAATTAAAGTGAGCCAACATGGATTTCATCAGGAAAAAAAGATGTTTAACTATCATAGAATTATCATAGAATCCTTACAGTGCCAAAAGAGGGCATTCAGCCCATCAAGATTGCACCAACTCTCCAAATAGCATTCTACCCAAATCCATCCTATCCTTGTAACCCCACATTTATGATGGCTCCTCCACCTAGCATGCACATCCATATACACTACAGGGAAATATAGCATGGCTACTCCACCTAACCTGTGTATCATTGGGAGGAAACCAGAACGCCCAGCAGAAACCAATGCAGATACAGGGAAAACATACAAACCTCACACTGTCGCCCAACTGACTGACGGTTGATGAGGTTGATGTTTATCAATGAATCTTGAGAAAGTATTTGAAACAGTGATGCATAGCACTCTTGTGTGCAAAATTAAAGCTCATGGAATAAAAGGGACAGTTGGCAATATGGATACAAAATTGTGAGTGACAGTAAGTAGAGAGATGGAAAATGGATGTTTCTCTGGTTGGGGAAGATGTATAACGGAGTCCCCCGGGGTCAGTGTTGGGACACTTTTTTTTTCCAGATTTATACTGATTAACTCGGTTTCAGTGTGGGCACAATTAGTAGATAATACAAATCTTGGAAGCATGTGAGATGTAGAACCTAGGAAAAACATAGACAAGTTGAAGGACTGGGCAGCTAGGTGGCAGAGGTAGATGCACGTGCAGAGGTGCATAAGTCATTAAAGGTAGAAGGATATGTTGAAAGACCAGTTAATAAAGCATACATAATCCATATTTTTTTAATTGGGGCATTGTCTTTTATTGGTTAGTAGCAAAACATATCCCTTAAAAAGACAAGGTCAGTCCAGAGAGACTGCAAAGGCCAGAAAAAGCCACTAGGAAGTGGAGGAGAGATTCACAAATGCAACAGGGGCATGAAAACCTGAAAGGTTGTCTAGTTAAGAAAGGTCATTTGAACTGAACAGTGCTGAAGTCCAGCTAGCAGTCTCAGAAAGGGTCAGGAAAGAGCCTGAAGGAATTAAAAAGATTGGAGGTGATAAAAGACAGCAGGATAAAGCTAGAGATCTGGTTAGCAGATGCCTTCATGGTAATTTTAAAGAGCAACAAAGAGTTCTCAGACTGGGCAGGAGAAAGTGAAGGTGAAGCTTCATTTAGTGGGAGAGGTACAGTGGAGAATAGCAGAAGCTGAACAGCCATCTGAGGGCAGTAGCGCTCCATAGAACATGGAACAGGTTTCCTGAAAAACCATTTCCAAAACCAAAAAAACATACCCGAGAGCAGATATCTCCGGTGCAGGCTAGGAGGGGTACAGGGAAAACAGAATTACTCACTGTGAGGTCAAAGGACAGGACCATGTTTCAAACCTCAACCAATCGAATTGAGTTGATGTAATGTTTAATGACAGTAAGGTGCAGTCCAGAAAGCCAAGGGGGCAAACATCATATTAGCTAAGCTAAAATAGCCTCCTAAAGATCAAATTTGGGAAAGTGCCTGAATCTAGTACACTGATTACAGTAGTGAAGAGAGAAAACTCAGACAGATAGCTTAGCTACCGGAATACATCTGGCTGCCTCTCCCAATCCACATTTGAATCCATCTTATGACAAGAGAGTATGTTATTGATTGTCAAAGTAAATTCATGCTGTCCTTTATCAATTTATTAATAAAGGAAGCATGAAAATGTTGCAATAGTACCTCTAAAAGCATATTGATTCATTGACAAAAATGTAAAGGAATATGATGCAATTAACACAGTGTAGAAATCAAAGATAATTCCAATTATGAAATGGCAAGTTCAGTTACTAAACTGATAGAAGTAAATTGTTCTCTTTTTAGAGGAAAGAATCTGTCCCAGAGCATGATTGATATCTTTTATAGACTTGTATGATATTCACAGTAAGATATCTCAAATTCCTATTTTAACAAAAAACATCATGACTGTTTTTCTCTGATTAATGACTAACTAATTATGCACATTACCTTCACACTATCTTTCAACCCATCAGCTTTCAACCCAATCGAAGATTGTGCATCTTGTTGGACGGCATAAACTCAGTTTGATTTTCTGAAGTTCCTTAAATAACCTACACATACTATTATGTCATGAGATTTTCTTTTAATCTGCATTACTTAGCCTGACCTGCATGGTGAATTCATTGCTCTCAAAAGCTGATCATTTGTGACATTTTTTAGGGAAAAGAGTCCCGATGAATTATCAACAAGGAAAGATGCATAGGACATGAGACCATCCAGTATTAACGTGAAATACCTAAGTAATGCATGGAAAAAATTACTCAAATAAATCATAGCTTCTGCAGAGTTGATTTCTTTCATCCTACGGTTTTGGTTATATAACATTTGGTTTGAAGAAATGACTTGCAGAGCAACCTTTTTATGGCCCATCTGTATCCAATTTTGTGTTCCAGTGAATTGCATGGCTTGGGTGCTTCTTTTAATTTCCAGCTATTTGAACTCATTACTGTATTTTTCATTTGTTATGATCAGAACTTCAGAGACATGTAAGTTGGTGTTATGATTGCAGAAATGACAGTGCATGTTTGTAGATAACAACGTATTGTGAGTCGTTTCATTCTAATTGTTTCAGTACTGTGGAAAAGTCGGGAGAAGTCTATTTGCCGATCTTGTACGATTTCCAGCATTTGGAAACCTGTTGCTATTCCAGGGTGAAAACTAATAACGTAAATTCCTCTTTGTTCAGTTACTTTTATTTATCTGCATCGCACACTTGTTAACTGGAATGTTTCTATTATGAGCATTTCCTTTACCTTTCCTTTGGTTTATTTTAAAAGATTCTATCACTGACTGATGTTAGCATTATACCCTACAATATTACATTAGACTATGCCAGAAAATAAAATATAGAGGTGTATTCCATATAATTCAGCGAAATAGTTGGTTGCAGAGTTTGTTAGCTTTTAATTAGCTGTGAAACCTTGATGTCCCAGTGTTACTATAATTAGAAGTAAATTCACCAAGGAAAATCACTCCTATCTGTATGTTAAAAATCTATAGCCTCTCCATCCTGGGAATATTTCCAGTTATAAATTCGTGTTACTGGATCAAAAATTCCATTTCATACTATGGAGTATCACATGGACTGCAATCACTTAACAAGAAAGTTTGTTCTATCTTCTAAGGAGTGACAGGCTTGGCAAAAGAACTAGCCTTAGTAATACTATCCATACCCGGAGAATTAATACATTTTTAGAACAGTGATTGGAAATGTACTACAGTTAGTTTTCACAAGTTATGAGATTAATATGTAGTTTTTTTTGCACCCAATGTTTCCTGCAGGTTTGACTGTGACAGCAGTGAAGGACTCTGGAGAGTGGAACCTGGAAGCAGGAGCACTGGTACTAGCAGATGGAGGTCTGTGCTGCATTGATGAATTTAACAGTATTAAAGAACATGATAAAAGCAGCATTCATGAGGCAATGGAGCAGCAAACTATAAGCGTGGCAAAGGCAGGGTAAGCTGCTCATGTTCATCTTTCAAATTTATAAACTGTGATAAAAGACATTTTAAGAATCTAGATCCCAATGTCTGTCTGGCAACACAAAAATGATCAATGAATTTAAGTACAAACAATTTGTACACTCATTTGGACAAAAAATTAAATATCAGTAATACAAATAGAAGATTTATTCCAAAGGCAACTGATCAATGTTTGATCCAAATATTCTCTGTATTCATGGATTAAAAGATGAAATATTATACAGAATTGTTGGAAGGTTGTCTTAATTGTATGCAACATTATTGATTATTTAATTAACTTAAAGTGAAGTGCTATTAAAATAATTTTGCCCAAACTGTGTATTAGCATTTGCTTCCATGTGGTCAATTTACTGCATGAGTTGTTTTAATATTACTACCATTCTTCCACTGGCATGGTGACCACTCAGTACATTTTATGTGCAAGGCTGTAAGAGTGCACTTCTGAACTACAGTTATTGTGCATCTGGAAGAGATACTCATGTACAGTGAACCATCAGAGATTGAGGATATAAATCCTGCAATGTCAAACTTTGTACGAGATTGATTTAATTAAATTTCAATGAGAGTGATCTGCCAAATTGTTGCAAAAATCTAATGTCTAAGTTGCTAATGTCTTTCAGGGAACTGACATGTGACTCCAATTCCATAATGATGTAGTTGACTCTCAAGTACTACATAAGATGTTGGCCATTCAACCCATCAATTTTTTTTCCACTATACAATGAGATCATGACTGATCTGATAATCCTCAACTCCACTTTCCTGCCTTTTCTCCATAACTCTTGAGACCCTCACTGATTAAAAATCTGAATATCTCAGCCTTTATTATACTTAATGACACAGCCTCAACAGCTCTCTGTGGTAAAGAATTCCACAGACTTACTGCATGTTGAGAGAAGATATTTCTCCTCATCTCTGTCGCAACTAAGCAACCCCTTATTCTGAGATTTTGCCCTTTTGTCCTACACTCTATTACAAGGGAAACAAACTTTCCCTATCAGCTCTGTCAAGTCCTCCCAAGGGACTTTGTATATTTCGATATGGTCACCTCTCATTTTTCTAAATTCCAATAAGTACAGGCCCAATCTCTCAATTTCTCCTTATAACACAGTTCCTTCATACCTGTACCAGCCTAGTGAATCTTCCCTGGACTGTCTCCAATGCCAGTTTATCTGTCCTTCGATAAGGCACACAAAACTGTTTGCAGAATTCCAGATGTCGTCTGATAGTGCCTTGTGTAGTTTTAACAAAAAGTCCCTATTTCTATACTCCGTTCCTTTTGAAAGAAAGACTAGCAATCATTTTATCTTCCCTATTACCCACTGAGCTTGAATGCTACCTTTTTCTGATTCATCAAGGCATATAGGCCAAATGCAGAGAAATGGGAACTAATTTACTTGGGAAACCTGGTCGGCATGAATGAGTTGGACCAAAGAGTCTGTTTCTATACTGTATGACTGTATGAATGAGACCTCTCAAATACCTCTATTCTGTGTCTCTCTGAGATCTTTCTTCATTTAAACAATATTCAACCCTTCTATTCTGTAGTGCGTAATCTCACATTTTCCCACAGCATACTCCATCTGCTCGGTCTTTGCCAACTCACTTAATTTGGCTGTAAGCCTCCACAGACTCTGTGTCATCTTCACTACATGCCTTCCCATCCATTTTTGTGTGATCAGCAAACTTAGGGCGGCTCAGTGGTTAGAACTGCTGCCTCACAGCACCACGGTCCCAGGTTCGATTCTGCCTTGACTGACTGTCTGTGTGGAGTTTGCACATTCTCCCCATGTCTGTGTGGGTTTGCTCCGGTTTCCTCCCACAGTCCAAAGATGTGCAGGTCAGGTGGATTAGCCGTGCTATATTGCCTATAGTGTCAGGTGTATTAGTCAGAGGGAATTGAGTCTGGGTGGGTTACTCTTTGGAGGGTCCGTGTGGACTTGTTGGACCGAAGGACCTGTTTCCATACTGTAGGGAATCTAATCTAATCTAATCTTGATAGACTGCATTCACTTCCCTCATCCAAGACATTAATATACATTGCAAATATTTGTGGGCCCAACGCGAACCCCTGTGGCTCACCACCAATTGCAAATTAGCATCCTGAAACTGCTTTCCTTATCCCAACTCTGCCTTCTTCTAGTTAGCCAATCCTTTATCCATGCTAATACACTACCTCTATCACCATGGGGGTCTTAATTACTTAAGTAGCGTTCTGAAAATCCAAATATATTATATCCACTGCTTCCTGTTTATCTATTCTGCTTGTTACCTCCTCTTCATGAAGCCATGCTGACTCTGCCTAATTGTATTATGTATTACTAAATCTGAAAGCAAGTGGCCATGAACAATAAATGCAGCCTTGCCTATATCTGAGGACAAGTCAAAATCAAGCCTTTTCCCTTCTGCTTGTCTGAAGTGTGCTGCATTTCCCTGTAGCATTATTGATGACTTTTAAAACTGGGAATATTGGAAGCACTCCATCCATAATTTGATTAAAATAAGCCTCTATTACGTGTGCAGGAGGTAAAACTCAGCTACAAACTCCTCTGTCCAACTGCTTGTCCACTTTTTGAAGCTTGATGAATCAACATCTTGTACAGACATCTGTCCTGAAGAAGAGTCAGATTAGAATCAAAATATTCAATGTTTCCTTCTTTACAGATGTTGCCAAATGTGCTGCATTTCTCTAGCGTTCTCTGCATTTGTTTCAGATCTCCAGCATCCGTAGTATTTTGCTTTTATTCTAGTATGGCACAGCACTGGCAAGACTAAAACCATTCTCCCATCTGCTAAACTCCCATCAGAAGTTTTGCATCTTAGCCCTTCCCAAGTCACACCTCCCTTTCTGGATGCTATCTGGTTGAATATCATTTGCACAACCTCTGCACCAAGTTAACTTTGTGCTATATTCAAGCCCATGTTCAGTGTCTGGCCTACTTCATCTTCACCCCAACTCTCGGCCTTTACCACATCCAAGCAAAACTTTTCAAACATTCTTGTTAGTTTTCCAAGCTTCAAGTATCCAGCATTCTCACAGCAATACCCTATGTTGAGTCTTGCATGCCTTTCACTCCTGTTCCCCCAAATCTTGATGCTTTCCAGTTCATCATTTGCAAATTCTGAACTTGTTCCCATTCTACTATTGGAGTCTATTCCAGCTCCAGATTCCTGCTTCTATCCTCTGCTTTCTGGATTCTGAGACACTATAGCTTTGTCCTTCCTCCTCTCCACTATTAGTTGCAGTGTGTTTAATCCTGGCACTGCAGGTGACTTCCTAATGTAAACCTTTACTCTTACTTCGTTTCTCCTTGCACTCATAAATATTCTTCAGAACCTAGCTCTTTGATTCTAACTTAGGGGACTGTCTGATTCAACTCTCTACTTCTATGCACGTTGCCCCTTAAATTGTGAAGGCCCTTTTAGGAGGGTCTCTACACCTTGCTGTAATTTTAACAGATATGTTTTAGAATAGGTTGGTTAAATATTATTTCTATTGTTACCAGAACATGATATATCTTGGATGTTAAATTTATTTCTTCCCGATGCTGGCCAGTAATGCAGATGGGACATTATGGGCCAGATTGTCACCTTCTAGGGGGGAATAGGGAGTTGGGAGATTCGGCCAGGTAGTTCATGTCTGCAATGTTTTCAAAATGGTTAAAGTTCGAAATTATATATTTTCACAATGGTGCTGACCCATGTTGGTACAGCAGTGTGCATGCTGTCCCACACTAATGAAAAATTTTAGAGCTAGAAATGAGGGCAGAAATCTCTGATTCAAATTCCAACCACCATTTGTGAAGTCAACCCAACAGTATTAAGAGGGGATCATAGTCATAGAATCATACAGTTTAGAAACAGACCCTTCAATCCAACTAGTCCATGTCAACCATGTTCCCAAATAAACTAGTCTCCCCTGTCTGCTTTTGACCTATATCTATGTAAACCTCTCTTATTCATGAATTTATCCAAATATCTTTTAAATGTTGAAACTGTACCTGCATCTACTATTTCCTTTGGAAGTTCGTTCTGCATACTAACCACTCTCTGTGTTTAAAAGAAAAGTTGCCACCATGTCCTTTTTAAATTTTTCTCTTCTCACCTTAAAAATATACCCCCGAGTTTTGAAGTCCCCACCTTAGGGAAAAGATCTTTGCTATTCACCTTATCTATGCCCCTCATAATTTTATAAACCTCTATAAGGTTATTATCACCCCTCACCTCCTACACTCCAGTGAAATAAGTCCCAGCCTTTGTAACTCAAGCCTTCCGGCAACATTCTGGTAAATCTGTTTTTGAACCCTATCAAGTTTAATCATATCCAGAATGGGAGAATCCAGTCTATTAATTCCATATGTGAAGCTCTATATAAATAAAGGATTGTTGCTATATTTTTAACTTCCAAGAAATGAACTGGGGATGTAAATATAAATTCTATTAGAACTGTACTGAAATGCGTGAACAGAACTTTGTCCACATGTAAAATTAACACAGCAGATTTTTACTGACCTTACTTTCTCCACATTTAGTCTAGTATGCAAGTTGAATACAAGAACAACTATACTTGCAGCTACAAATCCAAAAGGTCAGTATGACCCTGATGAATCCATTACTGTAAATACAGCAATTGCCAGTCCACTTCTGAGCAGATTTGATCTTGTATTGGTACTCCTGGATACTAAAAATGAAGAATGGGACAAAGTCATAGCTTCTTTCATTCTGGAAAATAAAGGTCTGGAAAACTATTATTCTTCTTTTCTCAAATTTACTTAATATGCTTGCAGTAACATTTTCATAGTTTAAACAAACACTTGAAGTTTGGATTGAATTATGTCTTACAGCAATATATCTTATGTTTATAAAATTATTTAGCTTCCCCAACAATCTCTGAGAAATTGTGGAGTATGGAGAAAATGAAAATTTATTTTTGTCTCATCAAAACTTTACAACCTAAGATTTCTGGCGAAGCAAATAAAATCCTTGTGAAGTATTACCAAGTACAGCGTCAAAGCGGGTTTAGAAATGCAGCGAGGACTACAATACGCATGCTTGAGAGCTTGATCCGTTTAGCTGAAGGTAAGATTCTTTTGGATTTTCCGTCACCAACTTGGGTTTATTAGGTATGCAGATAGCTTTTTCTGAATAGTTTTTCACATACCCATTCATATAAATACAGCTGTATAACCAACAGATCCTTTCACCACTGTTCCTGCCAGACTGGCTGAATTTCTCCAGCATGCTGTGTTTAGTATCATAGAGGTCGACAGCATGGAAACAGGACCTTCGACCCAACTTGCTCATGCCGACCAGTTTTCACAATTAAAACTAGTCCTATTTGCCTGCGTTTGGTCCATATCCCTCTACCTATCCCATCCAGATACCTGTCCAAATAATACTTAAATGACGAAATTGTACTCTCATCCATCACTACATCTGGCAATCCGTACCAGGCACTCACCATCCTCTGTGGAAAAAATTGTCCTCTGGACCCTTTTGTATCTCTCCCGTCCCACCTTAAACCTATGCCTTCTAGTTTTAGATTTCCCTACGATGGGGTAAATCTGTTGGCTGTCTATCTTTATCTACGCCTCTCATGATTTTATAGACCTTTATACGTTACTTCTCAATCTACCATGCTCCAGGGAAAGAAGTCCCAGCCTATCCAACTTCTCCTTATAACTCAAACCTTCCAGTCCAGGTAGCATTGTGGTAAATTTTTTCAGCACTCTTTCCAGTTTAATAATATCCTTTCTATTTCAGATTTCCAGTATCTGCAATATTTTGTTTCTATTTCAGTAATTGGCTGTACTTTTGAAATGCTTGTGAGGTACAGTTGTTCCTCTGCATGTATCTGGCAATGACTTGTTCACACTGCTGGAAAGATTATTAACATCACAGTATTTGTGAAACCTGCTGATTGCTTCACTGTTAAATCCCAGATATAAAATTATTTTGAAAACATTGGAGTCATGACAACTTTTCATGCAGAAGCCTTTTTTCTCCCAGCATTAAATTTAGGTGTCATTTCATTTTAGAAAATACACCTTGTTTTGGGCAAACTCAGCAGGTCTGCCAGCATCTGTGGAGAGAGGAACAAGAGTTGTCATATGACTGTTCTTCAGACTCAGAACACAGGTTTTGTTTCTCTTTCCACAAATGCTGCCAGACCTGTTGAGTTTCTCTAGCATTCTGTGAGTTTGTTTCAGATTTCCAGCATTTGCAGTATTTTGCTTTTATTTGTTTGGGTCATTTTTTTGGTAAAATGTGCAGCAGGTTTGTAGTGAAGATCTAATTATTGAAGAAAGGCTTTAGCCCCTTGAACATTGCTTCTCATAATATTTTGCTTTGCCATAGTGTAGTGGGTAAGATCACAACTCTATATTGGACCATCAAAATCTCATTAGCAACTATTCCTTGTGTCATGTTCTGTGTGGTGCTGCTATGTGATACCACTGTTACTCATATTGCAATCCTTTTTGGATTACAATTGCATGCACAATGTATTAACTATAAAAATCACAAACTTCCCATGTTATTCAATGCTGAAAAGCCCTGGAACCACACTTTTGCACATGCTGGCCATGCCTGCATCAGCAGCTCAAAGACAGACCACATCTAATTTTGCAAGCAGAGCATTTCATTAAGTTAAGTGGGCTGATAGCACATAGGAAAGCTGAGGCAGTTGACATGTAACACGTGGCTGTGGAGCACAAAGTTGACGGAATTAACAGGTGCAGCCTCCTGGTAAAGGGAAAGCTTTGGTTATGACAAAGTGATCATTCGTTTAGGCTTTTTCACTGGTGAACTATGGTGTCAGCATGGTTCAATGGTAGTACTTTCTGAGTCTAGATCAATACCAACTACATGTGGCTTAGGCTGACACTTGAGAGCTCCTTTGAAATGCCCTGTATGTTAACTTATTTTTCATGTATTCATAGGTTGTGGGCATTACTGGCTCGGCCAGCACTTATTACCCAGCCCTATCTCACAGGGGCAGTTAAGAGGCAACACAATTGTTGTGGTTCTGAGTCACACATGAACCAGACTAGATAATGATGGCAGATTTCCTTCCCTAAAGGGCATTAGTGAACCACATGGGTTCCAAGACTATCGACAGTAGTCACATAGTCACCCCGTTTCCAGATTTTTATTGAATTTACGTTTTGTCATCTGCTAAGGTGGAATTCAAACCCTGGTCACTATAACAGTCTGAGGTTCTGGGTTACTAGCCCAGTGACATTGCCACTGTGGGAACTGCCTCCTATAGTGTGTGATGATGCTGCTCCTATAACACGATTGTGTTGTCCTTGGTTTTGTTTTCAAAAGCATTGTACGAGGCAGTGTTGATGCTTTGGATGGGTTTTAGGGCCAGTTTGTTTATAGCTAACAGATACTGCCTCAGGCAAGAGGCTTTCAAGTTTAAAACAAATTGTACAATGAAAGGGGAGTGGCCAGTTCTCCCAGATCAGCTTGACTCTGGTTTTGGTTTGGTTTGGTTTGGTTTTTAGCAGTCTAGCTATTCACTGGAAGCAGTCAGTTGGCCTGACGTTGCTGGTTAAAGAAACAGCTACATGGAAGAGGGTGTTCCATGATGAATCTCTCTGCCATCTCTCTCTCTCTCCTGTAAGACCCTGTATTTGATTTTACCTTCTGTGCTAAGGGGTGTTTATGGGGGATTGTTGCAGGAATTTGGAATAGCATCATTAAGTTGGGATAGTCTGTTCGGTTTTCGGATAGGTTAAGTTATTCTGTATTCTGCTTTCTTTTGTTTGTGTTTCATTCGGTAATCTTGTAAATAAATTCTGTTCTGTTTAAAACGGAGAAGTTTGACCAGTGGCATCCCTCCTGGATTATCACTGTACACCTGCTTAAAACAACTAGCAAAGTTAGGGTTCACAGTTAGGTTTTATGGGGGGGTCTGGCTTGGTCCATAACCTGTGTGTCCACGTAAAGGAACAGCATGATGACGTGAATAGAATGTCTAAGGGAATGACATTGGAGGAAATTAGAAAAACCAAAAATAAGGGCCAACAAAGGGAACCCTGCTACATTATAAAATGTGGGAGGTTTTCTTGTTGCGTAAGAACAAAATTACTCATCATCCCTTTCACATTTAAACCAATTAGATTTAAACTGTTTCTTAATGTGGACGTTCTGCAGTATCATTGAAATTTGTGCAACAAAGTGTTTAGAACTGTATTAACAATGCCTAATTGCCCTTGAGAAAGTAGTGGTGAACCTGCTTCTTAAACTACTGAAGCCTATACTCTCTCAATTCTGTTAGGGAAATGTGGAATTTGGATCCTGTTTGATTGTGTTTCCATTCAAGGTAATGGATGTTGAGAGTTGGGGGTTGTGACTGAAGACGCCATATCATGTGATTTGAATTACATCCTCCCAATAGTAGACTGGTGATGGTGAGAATAGGTGTTTAATCAGTGGATTCTATGCTGCTTAAGAGGATTACTCTGCATTCAGCAGTTTGTAGCTCTGAGTGTAATGGTCGCTATACCGATATAAGCAGGAGACTATGCCATCACACTTCTGCCATCTGTCTTTCCACTGGTGGAGAATCTTTGAGGAGTCAGAAGGTAAGCCACTTGCCACAGAATACCAACTTCTGACATGATCTACTAGACGTGAAATCTAAGTGGCTCATCCAGCTGCGGCTGCAGCCAGTGGACAGCATCTGCACGGCCAGGAAATTGATGGTTCTTTGGTAATGGAAGTGCCATTGAAATCAAAGGAATGTAATTTGGTTCTTGCTGAACCTGACCATTGCCTAGTCTTTGTCTGCTGCGAATGTTACTTAACAGTTACATATCCAAACGTAATATTTTTGCTAAATCATTGACTACTTCATTCCCTCATTTTGCTTGTGATTTTTATTGCCATTCCAATAGTACATGAACCACATGGAGATTGTAGCTCTGTAAGAACGGTAACACTGCTATAAGATTAAATAAATCACTGAAATAAGATTAAATTACGCTCACCTGCTGCACATGTTACTGAATTCCAGAAAATGCTCCTATATTTTTATCGTGCTATCTGTTGCTTATAAGGCAGCGAAATTTTACTTTCAGGTTACCTCCTTGAACTAAGGTGGGACTAATAATCTGTATGAACCTTTAATTGTGAAAATAATGTTTCTAAGATAACATAGATAAAAGGGAAAATAAGAAACAAATCTGAATTGGCTTACAACTGAGAAAACTCTCCCTCAACTGTATTCATGGAATGGTGAGTACAATTTGAAACAAATGCAGAGAATGCTGGAGAAACTCTGCAGGTCTGGCATTATCTGTGGTGAGAGAAACTGAGTGAATGCTTCAAGTCCATTATGACATCTTCAAAACTGGATAAGAATGAGGATAATTTGAATGGCTTCTCATTGTTACAGAAGGATATATTCAGATAGATCAAGTGATTCATAATTTATGTTCCAATATAGCAAAACTTGTGGGAATCTGTCAAGTTGCCAAAAAAGGCAATGAAAGCCTAGCAGGCTTTTTAAAAATTGGTTAATTTGCCAATTAATAAAGGATGATTTCTCTGTGTTTTCATGTTCTTTACAAATAGGATTCTGATTTAATTATGCATAATAGAAAGATTTACAAATCATAATTGTTTGCTGGTATACTTAAGCAATGCAAGTTCAATTAGTTTGTATAGAAATTATGATCTGTTTTCTTTTGCATGTTTTTTAAAAAAAAATGTTTTTCAGCTCATGCAAGGCTGATGTTTAGAGATACAGTAACCATTGAAGATGCCATCACAGTGATCTCTGTAATGGAGTCTTCCATGCAGGTATGCATTTATTCTGAAGAATTAAAACATTTTTACGTAGAGCTGAAAGTAAAAACAATCATTCCACCTAATAGATGCCAAATTGAAAGGTTAGCGCATACCCCGCACATAAATGACATCAAATCCATATTCACTTCAGTAAAATAAAATCATTTTCTTTTAGATCCACTTTTTGTAATGTATAGTTGATAAATGCATTTTCATGTTGAATAAGATACATGTAAGGATTACATAAGATTACTGAATTCAGAGCCAATGGATTATTTTGATAAACCACACACTGCTTAGACAGGGAGATTGATTTAGATGGTGCATGTAGACTAAACCTTACTGAAAGAGGACAGATTTAAAGAGTTAATGGTCCCATATAGTATACATAAAGTTCATAGGTCTAGGTTAACTCAGTTAGTTGGTGGAGTGTGATACAGAATGACTGCAACATTGTGGCTTCAGACCCTGTGCCAGCTGTGGCCATGCATGCATCTTCACTTTACCCCATGCTAGTGAAGTGGCCAAATTGACTGTCTTTGTGAAGAGGGAGAAATACCTGTGGTCCCGTAAAACTGTGGCTAGTTGAATGGATGTATGTTCATATTGTTAAAGGTTCTGCTGATTTTCATTTCCAGGGAGGTGCTCTACTTGGTGGTGTGAATGCATTGCATACTTCCTTTCCAGAAAATCCAAAAGAGCAATACAAAATGCAATGTGAACTATTGCTCGAAAGGTTGGGCCTAAATGATATTCTCCATCAAGAACTCCAAAGGCTTGACAGGTAATGTATCCACTCAGTCCAGGGGTGGCTGAGCAACATGACTAAGATTTATAGAGTCATAGAGATGTACAGCATGGAAACAGACCCAACTCATCCATGCCGACCAGATATCCCAATCCAATCTGGTCCCACCTGCCAGCACCCGGCCCATATCCCTCCAAACTCTTCCTACTCATATACCCATCCAGATGCCTTTTAAATGTTACAATTGTCCTAGTCTCTACCACTTCCTCTGGCAGCTCATTCCATACCCGTACCACCCTCTATGTGAAAAAGTTGCCCCATATGTCTCCCCTTCACCCTAAACCTATACCCTCTAGTTCTAAACACCCCAACCCCAGGGAAAAGACTTTGTCTATTTATCCTATCCATGCCCCTCATAATTTTGTAAACCTCTATAAGGTCACCCCTCAGCCTCTGACGTTCCAGGGAGAACAGCCCCAGCCTGTTCAGCCTTTCCCAATAGCTCAAATCCTCCAACGTTGACAAGATCCTTGTAAGTCTTTTCTGAACCCTTTCAAGTTTCACAATATCCTTCCAATAGGAAGGAGACCAAAATTACATGCAATATTCCAACAGTGGCCCAACCAATGTCCTGTACAGCCACAACATGACGTCCCAACTCCTGTACTCAGTACTCTGACCAATAAAGGAAAGCATACCAAATAATGCCTTCACCTATCCTATCTACCTGCAACTCCACTTTCAAGGAGCTATGAACCTGCACTCCCTAAGACCTAACCATTAAGTGTATAAGTCCTGCTAAGATTTGCCTTTCCCAAAATGCAGCACCTCGCATTGATCTAAAATAAATTCCATCTGCCACTTCTCAGCCCATTGGCCTATTCTGATCAAGATCCCGTTGTAATATGAGGTAACCTTCTTCGCTGTCCACTACACCCTCAATTTTGGTGTTATCTCCAAACTTACTAACTATACCTCTTAAGCTCACATCCAAATCATTTGTATAAATGACGAAAAGTAGTGGACCTAGTACCAATCCTTTTGGTACTTCATGGGTCACAGACCTCCAGTCTGAAAAACAACCCTCCATCACCAACCTCTGTCTTCTACCTTTGAGCCAGTTCTGTATCCAAATAGCTAGTTCTCCCTGTATTCCATGTGATTAACCTTGCTAATCAATCTCCCATGGGAAACCTTGTTGAACCCCTTACTGAAGTCCATATAGATCATGTCCACTGCTCTGCCCTCATCAATCCTCTTTGCTACTTCTTCAAAAAATGTAATCAAGTTTGTGAGACATGATTTGCCATGCTGACTATCCCTAATCAGTCCTTGCCTTTCCAAATACATCTACATCCCGTCCCTCAGGATTCCTTCCAACAACTTGCCTATCACTGATGTCAAGCTCACTGGTCTATAGTTCCCTGGCTTGTCCTTACCACCTTTCTTAGACAGTGGCACCACATTAGCCAACCTCCAGTCTTCTGACACCTCAGCTGTGACTATCGATGATAAAAATATCTCAGCAAGGGACCCAGCAATCACTTCCCTCACTTCCCACAGAGTTCGAGGGCACTCCTGATCAGGTCCTGGGGATTTATCCACCTTTATGCGTTTCAAGACATCCAGCACTTCCTCCTCCTGTAATATGAACATTTTTCAAGATGTCACCATCTATTTCCCTACATTCTATATCTTCCACAGTAAACACTGATGCAAAATACCCATTTAGTATCTCCCCCATCTCCTGTGGCTCCACACAAAGGCCGCCTTGCTGATGTTTGAGGGGCCCTATTCTTTCCCTAGTTACCCTTTTGTCCTTAATGTATTTGCCAAAGCTATCTCATGTCCCCTTTTTACCCTCCTGATTTCCCTCTTAAGTCTACTCCTACTTTCTTTATACTCTTCCAAGGATTCACTCAATCAATCCTGTCTATACTTGACATATGCTTCCTTCTTTTTCTTAACCAAAACCTCAATTTCTTTAGTCATCAAGCATTCCCTATACCTACCAGCCTTTCCTTTCACCCGATCAGGAATATACTGTCTGTGGACTCTCGATATCTCATTTCTGAAGGCTTCCCATTTTCCAGCCATCCCTTTACCTGTGAGCATCTGGCTCCAGTCAGTTTTTGAAAGTTCTTGCCTAATACCATCAAAATTGGCCTTTCTCTAATTTAAAACTTCAACTTTTAGATCTGGTCTATCCTTTTCCATCACTATTTTAAAACGAATAGAATTATGGTCGCTGGCCCCAAAGTGCTCCCCCACTGACACCTCAGTCACCTGCCCTGCCTTATTTCCCAAGAGTTGGTCAAGTTTTGCACCTTCTCTAGTAGGTACATCCACATCCTGAATCAGAAAATTTCCTTGTACATACTTAGCAAATTCCTCTCCATCTAAATCCTTAACACTATGACAGTCCCAGTCTATGTTTGAAAAGTTAAACTCCCCTACCATAACCACCCTATTATTCTTACAGGTAACTGAGATCTCCTTACAAATCTGTTTCTCAGTTTCCCTCTGACTATTTGGAGGTCTATAATACAGTCCCAATAAGGTGATCATCCCATTCTTATTTCTCAGTTCAACCCAAATAACTTCCCCGGATGTATTTCTGGGAATATCCTCCCTCAGTACAGCTGTAATGCTATCCCTTATCAAAAATGCAACTCCCCCTCCTCTCTTGTCTCCCTTTCTATCCTTCCTGTAGCATTTGTATCCTGCAACATTACGCTGCCTGTCCTGTCCATCCCTGGAGCCACGTTTCTGTAATTGCTATGATATCCCAGTCCCATGTTCCTAACCATGCCCTGAGTTCATCCTGCTGCTCCACAGTGCCAGAGACCCGGGTTCAATTCCCACCTCAGGCAACTGTCTATGTGGAGTTTGCACATTCTCCCTGTGTCTGCGTGGGTTTCCTCCGCGTGCTCCGGTTTCCTCCCGCGGTCCAAAAATCTACAGGTTAGGTGAATTGGCCAAGCTAAATTGCCCATAGTGTTAGGTGAAGGGGTAAATGTAGGGGAATGGGTCTGGGTGGGTTGCTGTTCGGAGGGTTGGTGTGGACTTGTTGGGCCAAAGGGCCTGTTTCCACTCTGTAAATAATCTAATCTAATCTCTTACCTTTCCTGGAGTTAACCCATCGTTGTGACTTTATCTGCAACTTTTCTTCCTTCCTATAACTGCCATCCAGCACACCTGCCTTGCTCTTGTAAATTCCCCATTGCCTCTAAATGTTGATCCAACTGATCCATTTGATCTTTATCCATTTAGCAAATATTTAGATATATAGCTTTGCATTTAAAAATAAGGACAATTAACCAATATCCCTCTAATAGACATTGTCAGAGGAAGGTCTGTTAACTGCTAAACTCGTGAGATTAACAACTTTATTTATGACCTATAGCACTGATAAAACGTCATAAAACTATTGTAACCAGAATAGAAACTGCTTCAGAATCAAAGAGCAAAATACATATCAATATCTTGAATTCGCTTTACTTTTTTCATTTTTCATCTCTTACTAGGGTTGCACATAGAATGTTAATACATAAAAACATAGAACATAACTTCACAATTCACCACCAGAGAATGTCCTGAGTAACTTGAGCAGTTTGTTGAGGTCTTCAGCATTTACATGGGGAGTTTCTATGCTGTCCTCAAAAGAAGCCATGCAGTTAATACTATATTACTTTAAACTGGTCAGTGAGCAATTTGGTAAAACAAAGCTTTCTTTTGGGGAATAATGTCATCAAAAATATTTGATCTGCATAATAAAATTTGAAGGATTATTTTAATCTACAGCAAAAGGAGAAAATGGGCAGTAATAGATTGACCGCCTCACCAGATTACCCTTCATGTTTACTGGTGGCCAGTCTGCTCACTTATTAGGAGACAGGATGGACTGCAGATGCTGGAAGTTAGAGTCAATAGATCTGAAGCTTGGTCAGATAGTATCCAAGGAGCTGTATGATTTGCTGTGCTCTTCCTGCTGCTCAGTTATGCCACCTACTGACCGTTGCATTCAGCCACTTGCAGTTGATATGGAAATTACAACAAATATATCAAGAAAACTAGGTTGATCATTATTATATCTCTCCCGCGGCTTACTTTTTCAATTGAGAAGATCATCAGTTTAACTCAATGCTTTAAATTCTACTTAAATTCGAGTTAAAGAGGGAAGTCCTAGTTTTGATTGCATATTAATTTATTCTAATGCAGTTTTGATTTTGTTGTACCTGTTGATGTTTTTATGACAATATGAATGTTTTCTCAGTGTTCAAAATGAAAAAGGGCACCATCTACCTCCTGGATGTACAAACTCAAGTGACAAAATTGATCAGTTTTCGGATTCAACAAGTGATGAAGTGAAGCCCAGTTCCGTTCAAGATGAACAATCCAATGGTGGTCTGACCTGGTTTGTTAATTTTCAAAGTGAAAGTCGTGACATGGTGTCAAAGGAAGATGAAGTGGTACAGAATAAATCTGCCACACAAAACGTACCATCAGAGAATTCTTATCAAAGTCTTTTTCCTGATTTAGGTGTCCATTCACCGCTAACAAAAAATCTAGAGGGGGTTGCAACAAGTGTTAACACTCCAGATGTGATTTTACCACCTGGAAGGTCTTGCAATCCAGATCATGTGAAGTTTGTTGGTTCAGATCCCAAAAATTCAAAGACTGACAAAACAGCTTGCACTGACTCCTCAGAACGACCGACAAATGCTAAGATTTCTGCTTCTTCAAATTCGTCTTGTTCTGCTGTCACAGTGCACACATCAAAAAAGCTTCGTGCTTCCCGGATTTCACAGAGTGGAATGTTGTACAAAAGTGGCAAAATGTTTAGCGAAAGTCACTCAACTAATTTAAGTGAAACTGGTGAATTTTCTAATCTGGCCAGCATTTATTCAGATAACTTGTGTATGTCAAATAGTGATGAGTTAGGCCAAGAGCCTTCACATGGAATGCAGCCTGCACCAAATAAGTCAAGTCATCCATATGGAACAAAGAATGCGGTGCAGGACAGTGAAACCACTCCCCAGGAATCTCCAACTAATGGGAATTCCGGCTGTCTGTTGACCAAACTGAAAACATTTGCATTCATACCAAAGCAGAAGCTAAGACATTTAATTGGAGATAATTCTGCTTCGGAATCATTGCTGCAATCTGAAATTGCAGAAGTTGGGGTATTAAATACTGAATTGATGTACACTTCAGAACTAGCAGCACCACCCAGAACTGATGGAAAAAACACCCAAGCAGGACATGTTCGTACCACTAAAAGTAAATCTGCGCACAAAATCAAAACCAAAGAACTGCCTGTTGTACACTGCAGTAAAACTCAGCCATCCCTCAAATTACAGAAACCTTTAAGTACCACAGATGAGGTGCAAAATTTGACACTGAATAAATCAAAAAGTCCACTCTCTACAGAACCTCACACAGACCAACAACCTAGCCATAGTTCAGCTATAACTAGTCAGGTGAAAGTGGCCTCCAGTACGTTAGCAAAACTTGCAAGTTTCTCTTTTAGTTCACCTTCTGAGAAGAAAACCAAAAATGACACCATAGAAAAGAAGGCAACTATTGAGCAGCTGAACAGTGTGACACAAAAGGCAGATGCTGACTCTTCAGCATCATCTAGAAAAAGGAAGACTTTTGGATTAACATCAGCTGGCACTATGACCAGTGTTATGAGCAAATACCTCTTTTCCACTGATGAGTTGGAAGACGATAGTGTTCTGGACTATGATTGGGATGAAGAAGCAAAGAAAAAACCCAGAACATAATTGATATTTTTCAGAGATGTACTTCAATGGTTCCTCTTTACAAGTGTATACATAGGTTGATCATAAGGTGAAACAATCAGGCCTTCAGAATTACGGGGTTTTTTTAAAAAAAGACAAGACAAGTTAATTCACTGAGTTATTTCACTGAGTTAAATCTAACGTTAGACCAACCTATTGAATATTGCTAGCGGACTGTTGAGCCACGGGCACATTTTATGAATGTTCTGTTATTCTCCTTGTGTGCTTTCGATGTGTAAAGCCATGAATTCTAATGTGAAATTTTCAAAGAGGCAACGGAAATGAGCTTAGTTGATTCAATCCATGATTGTGGTTGAATATGAACTGCACCAGAAAAAGTTGCAAATATGATGTTACAATCGAGATTTTTTTTACCTCAAACTTTATTTTGGTAACAAGTCAGTCAGCTGCATTTAGTTATTTTTTGTAACTGTGTACATTTTATGCTTAAGAGTTTTAAATGAAATAAATAGCCCTTTTTGGTACTTGGTGATGGTAAAGAAACCAAAAATATCTATTAAAAGAACACATGATTACAGGCTGAAGTGGTGCACTTTGTCATATTGCATTCTCACTGTAATATATAATTAGCTGATTTTGTTTGATTGATCTCAGAACAAGCTATATGTAATTACCTCTGAGGAACTGTCATAGCATCTCTTTCCTCCGGAGAATTTCTGGTAAATTACCCAATTCATTGCAGATATACACTGTCATTCCATAAACAAAACCCCACAAATCTGAAATAAAAGCTGAAAATATTCTAAATACTCAACAGGCCAACCAACATCTGTCGGGGGTAAAACAGAGTTAAGGTTTCAATGCAAAACTGTACATCTTTTGCCAAAGGAAATATGCTGTTGTATTTATTTTTCCTGTTGTTTGTTGCAGGATTTATTCCAGAATATATTTGCGCTGTTATCATATTATCACCAGAATATAGCATTATTCATTTACTGAAATAATTACTCAGTGCAAAGTTTAAAACAAGTCAATTTGTACTCTTGTTTATAATGAATAAATACATTTCTTTGGATAAGTAAAATATAATCATCACATATGTTTTTCAAAAACAACCCAAATGGTTAAAATGTGAGTATTAGTAATTTTGTTACCAGCTGCTCAAGCATAAAGTTTGTTGCATCGGTGACATTAACTAAGGAACTGTTTTGATGGAGCAATTACTTAATTGTTAACCTGCTGAGTTGTTGTGGTTAAGAAACATTAACAAACTCTGATGATTCACCATCAGTTGTATTTTCGCCTTCAAACATTGTCAAAATGTTGGACACTTGCCACCTTCTCTCAGCTGTTTCCTCACAAAGTTAATAAGCAAATACTTTAACCGAATAAAGGAACAAAACAAGATGTTACTGATAAAAATGGTTGTGGATGAAAATCCAATGGAGATATTTTTGGTTGCATCTCAGCAGCTTTTATGAAAACTCTTTTAAAAAAACATGCTTCCAAACAATTAACTGCAAGATTGCTGGTCATGTGCATTTTGATTGAGTTGACAAATTTGAGTCATTTTCATCAGAACTTTCAACTTTATCGAATTACATCAATACTATACTGGGCAATGTTAAATAATAAGCTCCTGAAATTGAATCCCCAAATTGATTATAGATTTATATTTTGTTGCTCACATGACAAGTAAATATTATGGGGCATTAATAATGTGTGGTTAGAACTGCTAAAACAAGCTAAATTTAATACTTCTTTTACTCCAGAATTAACAAGTCACTCCAGTATTAACAAAATACCTAGAATAATCTAACCTACATTGTTCTGAATCTAGCGAATCCTGGCTTTAAAAAATGACAACCTACAAATATTCGGTGGCAATTCATCAAATGTAAAAAAGTAATTGTAGGATTAAGTCATCTAATTTGGTTGGATAGTAATTATAAACATTCTCATTTGAGTAAAAGATGATTTATATATCTATAGCATATTTTCATTTCCTTTAAATCCCTATTTGAGAGCAAAAAGTGGATTAAACTGTACTGCTACCAATATTACCAAACTACCTATGCCTAAAGTTTCTAACAGATTGCTTGAGCTGGGATATACAGTGATAGTGTTTGTAAGGACTCCACAGAAGCCTTGGCGTACATTTCTGCTGCTCTGGATCCTCTGTAGTAGTGACTGTCATTAACTTCAGAGTTAGAGACTTGGGGCCAGAAATGTGGGTCTCATTTAGTACTTAGTCTGGAAATGTTACACAGTTCAACTCCCTGTTCTAGCTCACTAATCATCCAATGTAACTCAACTGAGCACCACAACCAACACCCTCTCAAGTATCATCTCCCAGCTCCCTGTTTATCTCCCCTGACCTGATGCAATGGTTCACTGAGCTCACCCATTTTAGGTTAGATTACATTAGATTTATTCACTCATCATTGTTTATTAAGATTCAAGACCTTTCAAAAGCTTTAAGTGTAGAAGCTACTGTCATAAGCAGACCATGTACTCTTTCATGTGACCCTGCGACATACACCATTCATAAAGTTGTACAGCATAGAAACAGATCCTTCAGTCCAACTTGTCAATGCTAACTAAATTAATCTAGTGCCCATTTGCCAGCATTTTGCCCATATCCCTCTAAACAATTACTAGCCAGGTGCCTTTTAAATGTTGTAATTGTGTCAGCCTCCACCACCACCTCTGCCAGCTCATTCCATACACACACCACCCTCTGTGTGAAAACATTGGCCCTTAGGTCCTGTTTAAATCTTTCCTCTCTTTCCTTAAACCTATGTCCTCTAGTTTTGAACTCCCCGACCCTAGGAAAAATTCACCCCATCCACCGCAACATGATTTTATCAACTTCTATAAGATCACCCCTCAACATCTGATGCTCCAGAAAAAATAGCCCCAGCCTATTCAGCCCCTCCCTTTAACTCAAACCCAGTAACATCCTTGTAAATCTTATTTGCGCCCTTTCAAGTTTAACAACATCTCCCCTACAGCAAGGAGACCAGAATGAACACAATATTCCAAATGTCGCCTCACCAATGGCATATACAGCTGCAACATCACCTCCCAACTCCTATACTCAATGCACTGACCAATAAAGGCAAGTGTACCACATGCCATCTATACTAGTATGTCTGCCTGTGACTCCACCTTCAAAGAATTGTGAAACTGTACCCCAAGGTCTCTCTGTTTGACAACATTCCCCAGGACCCTATCATTCAGTTTCATCAGTGTGAAAGGCTTCATTCATTCATTCCTGCTTGAGTCTTGATTGAAAATGAGTAGTATTGTCGATTTGGAGAAAACTTCACAGCCAAAGGCAATGTGCCGAGTATTGTCTTTGATTGGGAAATCTTGGCTAAATCATATGAGAGATGGAAATGTGTTGCTGGAAAAGCGCAGCAGGTCAGGCAGCATCTAGGGAACAGGAGAATCAACGTTTCGGGCATTAGCCCTTCTTCAGGAACCCTGAAGAAGGGCTAATGCTCGAAACGTCGATTCTCCTGTTCCCTAGATGCTGCCTGACCTGCTGCGCTTTTCCAGCAACACATTTCCATCTCTGATCTCCAGCATCTGCAGACCTCACTTTCTCCTTAAATCATATGAGAGTTGATCAGTGCAGATGGTAATTTAAAGTACTCTAAGTTCCTGAAGAAAAGTCATTAATTTTCATTACATGGTCCAGTCTACTAAGTACATTTTTGAAGAAAAGGTAATCACAAACAAAAACAGATATTGCTGGGAAATCTCAGCAGGTCTGGCAGCATTTGTGGAGAGAAAGCAGAGTTAAAATTTCAGGTCCAGTGACCTTTCTTCAGAAGTATTTATGCTGAAGATGGGATAGGGGGTGGGAAGGAGGTGGAGGAGTAAACGATAGGTGGACATAGAGCCCAGACAGAGAGAACAACAGTTGGACAGACTGGAATGGGTAAATGTTAGTTTGGGGGAAATCAATAGCTGTTGATTGGGACCATTAGCAGCTGGCAATGGGATGGTTGTGGAAGCAGCCCATGTGCTGACAAGGCCTGGTAGGTGGGAGCTGGGGTAAAGATATAGGAGAAGGTGCTCAAGCTCTAAAATTATTAAACTTGCTGGTGAGTCCTGAAGGTTGTAGGGTTTCCAAGTGGAAAATGAGATGCTGTTCTTTCAGCTTGTGCTGAGCTTTGCTGAAACACTGCAGGAAGTCTGAGACTGACGTTAGTCAGAGAACACAGTGGTATGTTGAAGTGGCAGGCAATAGGAAGCTCAGGGTAATTTTTGTTGTCAGAAAGTAGGTGTTCGACAAAGCAGTAGGCCAGTCTCCCAGTGTAGAGGAGACCACAATGTGAGGAGCAAATACAGTAGATTCAATTGAGTAAGTTGCAGATAAAGTATTGTCCCGCCTGC
Source organism: Chiloscyllium plagiosum (assembly GCF_004010195.1). NCBI lineage: Eukaryota > Metazoa > Chordata > Chondrichthyes > Orectolobiformes > Hemiscylliidae > Chiloscyllium > Chiloscyllium plagiosum. The sequence continues at coordinate 73,265,843 of NC_057712.1, forward strand.
TAAGTGTGTCTGGTGCCTTGGATAGTGAGGAGAGAAAAAGTAAAAGGGCAGGTCTTACACCTTCTGCAAGATGTGGAGGTGCTGGTGTTGGACTGGGTTGGACAAGGTCAGAAATCTCACAACACCAGGTTACAGCCCAATAGGTCTATATGAAAACACTAGCTTTCTGAGCTGGTGCAAGTACCTGATGAAGCAGCAGTGCTCTGAAAGCTATTGTTTTCAAATAAGCCTGTTGGACTATAACCTGATGTCATATGATTTTTGACCTTCTATAAGTGCATGGTAAGGTGCCATGAGGGTGAGGGGAGGTGCTGGGAGTGGAGGAGAAGTGCACCAGGGTGTCCCAGAGGGAACAGCCCCTGCAGAAGGTTGGCAAGAGGGTGGAATATGTGTCTAGCAGTGTTATCCCACTGGTGGTGGCAGAAATGGCAGCTAATGATCCATTTTTATATGGGGTGGTAACCAAAGACCAGTGGATGCCTATCGCTGTTGCAGGAGGGAAGAAAAGGGGTGAGGATCAAAATGTGTCAGATGGGTCAGATCCAACTGAGGACCCTGTTGCCATGGTGCTAAGGAATTCTCAGTTGAGGATGAAAGCAGTTTAAGAAGACTCCTTGTAGAAGCTGGTATTAACAGAACAGATGTGATGGAGACTGAGAAACTGAGAGAATGGAATACAGTCTTTACAGGAAGCAAGGTGTGAGGTTGCATAGTCAAGGTAAACTGGGAATTGCTAGGTCTGTAGCAGAGATTCACAGTTTTATATGTAAACTGCTGGTTAATGGAACTAAAATACATCTCATGAAATATTGCAAAAACAACAAAGGTTTTGTAACTTAGATTCTTTTGCTGAGTACAAATTTAAATTCAAGAGTTAAAAACGCAAAATACAAGGGAATTATAATTATGAACTACCTGTTTCATAGTTCTGAACGACTGAATGCTGCACTGTCAGAGGTGTCTTCTTTTAGAAGAGACATTAAATTAAGGTCCTAATTTCCCCTTGAGTGAACATAAAATATGCCATTGCATTATCTTAGAAGAGCTGGAAGTTTTCCTTATGTCTTGATAAACATTCCTTAACTTCCATAATTAAAATAAATTATCTGGTCACTTATCTAATTTCTGGGTGTGAGACCTTGCTCAAGATGAATTTGCAACCTTAACTACACATTTCCCTCCTGGAAAGTGGCAAGAAGAGTAAGTAATTGGATGAATTAACCCTGGAGAGATGCTTCCCATCTTCTCACCACCTCAGCTTATGAACATACATATGTACAAACATAGAAGTTAAGGAACAGGATTGAGCCATTTGGCCCTATGACCCATTGCCCTGTATCACTGAAGCATAGCCTAATACATTTCTTTATTAATTGCTTCCCTAGAGTCTCATGAGTTCTGCAATCTCTCACCATTTAGATGACATACTTCTTTTCTATTCTTGTTTGCTAACATGAACAATTTGACATTTACCCGCATTAATCTCCTTTATCCACATCTTGCATACTCTCACAACCTACCAATACCCATTAGTAGCTGCTGATGTTCTCTTTAGAAGTTACTTTTCTACTTACCTTTGTGCCATCAGACTTGACCTTTGGTCCCTTCATCTCAATCATTTTAATAAATTGTTATAAGTTACGACTCCAGCACTAATCCCTATGGTAAGTCACTCATTGAATCTTGCCAATCAGAAAATGATCTAATAATGCTTACTCTGTTTTTTTTTGTTAGATAGCCAATTTTAAATATTCACCCAAGGAGCAGGAGAATCTTCTGCAGGAATGATGAAGGGGCTTATGCCCGAAACGTCGATTCTCGTGCTCCTCGGAAGCTGCCTGACCTGCTGTGTCTTTCCAGCACTACACTTTCAACTCTGGTCTCCGGCATCTGTAGTCCTCACTTTCTGCTAATCTTTTATTCATGCCAATATGTTACCCACTATGTCATGAGCCTTTATTATCCATTATAGCCTTTGATGTGGCACCCAAGCAAATGTCATCTGGAAATATAAGCATAGCATATTTACTGATTTCTCCTTATCCGCATATTGCATCTTCAAAGAACTCCCATAAATTAGTAAATATGATTTCCTTTGCTCAAAACCCTGCCTGATTACCTTGTATTTTTCAACTGTATCACCATTACACCTTTAATAATGGCTCCTAATATTTTCCTATCTCTGATAGATGTTAGGCTAACTGGCCTGTAGTTTCCTGCTTGCTCTCTGCCATTTTGAGTAAAGGAGTCACATTTGCTACCTTCCAATCCATTGAATCTAAGGAATTTTGGACAGTTAGAACCAAAGTATCAGTTATCTCAATAGTGTTATAATCAGACCTCAGGTGAGATTCCCGAATATGTTGTGGTTCCAGACAGAATATCCCAAATCATTAAGCACCAGAGGTGAGGAGGGATTAACTGGCTCCCCTACTTTTTAACTTTGGTTGGTCACAACATTATTTTACTTTGGAAAGGATCCTTTCCTTTTTCAACACCTTTATTCCCACACACAAAAGAACAATTAAGGGCTACGAGGGGAGTGTGGGTAAGTGGAATTGAAACACCCATCAGCCATGATTAAATGGTGGAGTGGACTTGATGGACCAAATAGCCTTGCTTCAACTCCTATGTCTTAAGGTCTTATGGTCTTATATGTTTTAAAAATTGTAAGTCTGAACAAACTTTCTTGAATTAACAGGAAGAGTGTGTTTATTAATTGCTAAATCTGAAAGCAATTAATAATGTGCCACACATAGTGTAGAAATCAGACCTGAGTCCAAAAATAGCTTTTAAAAAATACAAGCCTGCCTCTGAATTGTTTGTGAAAAGGAGTTGTGAAGATATTGTGTCCATTATTAGATGCACAATGACATTAACAGTCGATCTTGTGATTCTTGTTTTGTAAGTTGATTAAACGTCGTAGCAAATTTTGAGAAGATTTGTAGCTCAGGTTGAGGTTCTGGATATAGGTTTGCTTGCTGAGCTGGAAGGTTCATTTTCAGACATTTCATCACCATACTAGAGAATGGGTTATGTGTGACTAGGATCCATAAAACGTGTCCTGAGGTATTGGTGCTTGGAGTCCTTTTGGAGGAAGTGATGAGCCAAATTAATCTTCTACCTACTCTGATGTTCATGTCAAGTAATTTTGATGTCTAGTCGGTTCAGCTCATTCATTAAGTTAAGAAATTGAATATTAAAGAGTTGTGCCCTTAATAAGGCATTTAACAAGCAGTAATTCCCCTTAATTGGTAGTTGCCACTGCCTAGAGAGAAACATGCCTTTCCACTTGGCAAATGCATAAGAAATGCAGTGAGATGCTCTTAATGTAGAGATCTCCTGTTCCCTGGATGCTGCCTGACCTGCTGCGCTTTTCCAGCAACACATTTCCAGCTCTGATCTCCAGCATCTGCAGACCTCACTTTCTCCTTAATGTAGAGATAGCCTTTGCTGGATTTCTCACCCAATTCTGCCACAAATGTCACCATAGTCCACATCACTCTGGGGCTAAGATCTCTAGGATCCTTCATCTCTATTGACTTATCGCTTAATCTATTTTGCCAATTCACTTTACCAGTTCAGTTTACGTCCATACCCTCCTAAGTTTTCTTTTCTAAACTTGAAATACTAGTTCTGGAGCTGCTCCTCTCTCCCTCAAATTCAGTCCTATTTTCATTGCAGTAAAATAGGGACATCTTCATGCTGATAAAGTTAATTAATTGTGTCTCATTGCACAATACCAGGTCTAGAATAGTTTGCTATCTGTATGTGTTCAGAAGCTAGTCAGAAGTAATCTAAGGAAGTATCACAAAAATATTAATTGATAAATTAAGAGTCTTAAGAATTGGGAAGTAGATTAAATATCCAATGGACCTTCTTGTCCAGTATTTAATTGCTAAGGTTTCATAAATGAGTGGGAGGACCAACTCACCAAATGATTTACCTTTTGTCCCACATTCCTTGGCATCTCTAGGGAGGGGGATATTATGCACTGTTATAAACTATGCTCACTGGAATAAGCTGAAGCTATAGAAGGCATTATATAACTGGAATTTCCTTCAGCCAAAATACTGATGACAACCAAGGCTGAATAACAAGGCAAGCCTGCTGATGCATATTAATTTCCAATCTGGGGTTAAAATTTCCAATGCTCATTGGAAGCACATTATAAAATCCCAGCTTGCAATCTTCCATTCATTAAATGAACAGAAACCCATCATGGGAGGGCATCAGGATTTTTTTTAGCTCATTTCTATTTGAAAACGTTTCCAATTCCCATTTAATCTCCACTAGAAAGGAATGTCTTTTTTGACTCCAAGGGAGTTTGGAAGGAGTTAAATATTGGTGATAATTACAGACCTTTTTGTTACAAAATTTGGGTGTAATTAAAGACCAAAGATTAGTGGGAAAGAACTCACAGTTTAGATTTGTAGGCACTATAGTATTGCAATAGAAGTTTGCAAAAGTAAGTGCTTTAATTAATATAAGACTTTAATTATTCTAAGGCAGGCTGGGATAAGATAAAAGTTTGTGGTCAAAATAAGGAGGGGATCTTTGCATTTGAAGCTGGTTCCTGACTGTGCATGATAAGTCAATTAAGGGAGCTGAAGGTAGGAAAACACATGAGAAGGTTATGACCATAAAATACCATAGATGTCAGCACTTAAGTCAACTTTGGAAGCCTCAGTAAACCACTCCAAAAATGGGGGTCAACATATATGCCAAATATAAAAATGAACTGTTGGTGTAGCTGTGGAAAATAATATCTTCATTGTTCTCCACTTCAGGCCTGCTCTTTGTGGAAATTTTAAATTCCTGTATCCCACAGCCCAAATCACCCACTTGATCCTTTGTACCCAGTTACAAGTGAAAAGCCCATTTGACATCATAGAATGTAAGTTGGAAAAAGACTATCCATTAAGACTCATGTATGTATTTTCAATGCTTTTTATAACCACATTCCTGGTTTCTCTGATTCAAAGAAATGATTGGGTGTTGTTCAGGACAAATGATTCCAGCCTCAGGTGACTGTGTGGAGTTTGCACATTCTCCCTGTGTCTGCGTGGGTTTCCTCCACAGTCTAAAAAGATGTGCGGGTTAAGTGGATTGGCCATGCTAAATTGCCCACAGTGTTCAGGCTTGGTGCATTAGTCAGGGGGAAATGTAGAGTATTAGGGCAGGGGAATGGGTCTGGGTTGGTTACTCTTCAGAAGGTTGGTGTGGACTTGTTGGGCCAAATGTCCTGTTTCCATACTGTAGGGATTCTATGATTCTATGATATTGTGGTGATCCCAGAATCAGACTGTAACTTCTCAAGCCAATGCACTTTCATTTCGAGGATGTTGCTCCGAAAGATATTGGATGGGTACCACACACGCACACACACATACACATACACACACATATATATGGTAGCACTGGAGTGAAGAATCTGCGGTGAATGGTATAGGCATGTGCATTCCAATGCTATCCTCAACATCTATAAGTCAGAGTTAGATTTGGTCCAATGTTATATTACCCGAACTTGTGGTGGGATCACAAACATTTGCACCTCTGTTCCCCAGGCAGAAAGTTGCCCAAACCAATGACAGAAATTATTTGCACCCTGGCGCTTTGATAGCTGGCCTTCAGGCTTTGAGAAGCTAATGGTAATTTAGCTTGTTTTTATATATTTATTCATGAGATAAGGGCACTGCTGGCTAGGCCAGCATTCATTGCCCATCCTTAATTGTTTATAGGTCAGTTAAGAGTCAGCCATTTTGCTGTGGGACTGGAGTCACATGTAGGCCAGACCAGATAAAGATGGCAGTTTCCTTTCCTAAAGGACATTAATGAACCAAATGTTTTTTTTCCTGGCAAAGGACAATTCCAGATTCTTATTGAATTTCACCATCTGCCATAGTAGGATTTGAATCCAGATCCCTAGGATACTACTGGGTGATCTGGATTAAAAATTGAGTGACAATACCATTAGGCCATCACCTCCTGACTTCTCAGAGCTTCAGTGTGAACTCTCTTAATGTGCAACAACTAATTGATGCTATTAGGTCTGTCTACCTGGTGATCTTGGTCAAACACATTTTGCGATTCAGCAAAAGTAGCATTCCTAGAATCTGCCATCACGAGACTTTAACTAGACTTAATTAGTCCCCACCTTAGCCTGTGATCTTTTGAGGCAGTCTTTCCCAACCTAACAGTGCAGCTTCAAGATAGGCTTCAGAACAGTTTGAAGATTACCAGTGTTTAGAATAGAGTCTACAAAACAGTTGTCATCACTGCACTTATGTACTGCATTTAAAACTTACGTGTTACTGCTACACAGTCCAGAACACCAGAGTAATTTCAACAGCAATGCTACTACTGCATTCTCTCATATTAGTGGGAGGACCATTGAACAAATATTAGTGTCCTTTTGAAGCTAACTCCACAGATCATTTGTCATCACTCAAATGGTCAAATTTCCAGGGAGGACAATGGATACATGTAAATTTGGCCGAATTTCCAATTGAAATATTGAAACAAGGACAATAAGTAATGGCCAGCAGCTTGTTACTGATTGTTTAGAAAGTTGACAACTTACATCACACCTATGACTCCCAACATCTTATGATGAAGTTTGAACCACACAAAGAAAGAAAGATGAGGACGCAAATCCTGCACTCTGGATCCAATGACTTCACAGGATGTGCTGCCCCATGTGCCCAAAGATCTGCTGGCAAAGAATCAACCCATTCGGTAAAATGAAGACATGAAGAATCAACCCATTCAGTAACAGAAAGACCTGCAGCAATTGTTATCCATGATTCAAGAAATAACCAAGGACAACACCCAAAGGTTGATACAGTGATAATATGTATTTCACTTTGCAATATTAAGTGAAGGCTTCTGAAATTAATATGTTTGAGTTGTCTTTTCTGTTGGATAGGATATTTGAAGATCAGCTTACTGAGACATCACCGAGGGAGCAGCATGTTTTGTAGTTTTTTGCAGAAAAGTGCTTCTGTGTTTGACTTCTCAATAGGTGTGGCATTATCCTCATTTCTTCTACCTTCCAACCTCTGACCTACCTTTCGTCTACAGGAATACTTGGGAAACAGCAACAGTGAGGCATATCATAAAGACTCCAGAAAAGAAGTGGCAGGGGCCTTGTGAGAAGGAAACAATCTCCGTGCCTGAGAGGGGAGAGACAGTTTGCAGAATTATTTCTTAGTTGCTCTGCTTACAAAGATTTTCAGATACAATTCAATTAAAGCTGATGTTTCAGGTGAGGATCATGGGCATTCAAAGCCTATAAGATCATACCCTACCAGCTTCAACTATTAACATTCAAGTGACTAACTCTACAAGCTTATCTTTAATTGAATATAATTCTGGTAGAAGTAGCAATGGGTAAGAAAGCAGATTTCACCCATTTTGCATTCTTGTACCCCTTTGAAGGATGCTGCTTTTTTTTTAAGAAGCCATTGTGGTATAACTTCACAACAAAGTCAATCTGTTGGACCAGAGCGAGTACAGCACAATGATAGGGAACCAGAAGCTGGGCTGTAAATCAGATAGAGAAAGTTACACCAAGAATTCAGTAACACTTACTTTGACAACAACTTTCAGCCCTATCAACTCTGCTGCTTCCTTTTCACTTCTTTCAAAGGCAATATCACACAAATGCCATCACCTGCAATTTCAATTCCAGGTTTGCACCATCTTGACTTTTATTTATGTTGCTATTCCTTGATAATTTCTAGATTAAAATTTTGAATTGTCTACCTTAAGTTCTTATTTGATTATCATTATCCTAGAAACTGCAGTTGCAGCAGAAGCTTCATCACCATCTTAGGGCAATTAGGAAAAGACAAGAAATATAACCTTGCAATGGGTTATAAGAGCAGGGAGGTCATATTGCAGCTGCACAGAACTTTGGTTCAGCCACAGCTGGAGTACTGTGTGCAGTTCTAGTCACCACACTATAGGAAGCATGTGATTGCACTTGATGGGGTATGAAGGAGGTTCACCAGGATGTTACCTGGGATGGAGCATTTCGATTATGAAGTGAGATTGGATAGGCTTGTGTTGTTTTCTTTGGTGCAAAGAATGTGGAGGGTGATCCTAATACAGGTGTATAAGAATACGATAGGTTTGGACAGGGTGAAGAGAAAGCAATTATTCCCTTTAGTTGAACGGTCAATAACAGGGGACATAATTTTAAAGTGAAAGGCAGGAGATTTCAAGAGGAAATTGAGGAAAACCTTCTTCAACCAGAAGGTTGTGGGAGACTGGAGCCATTATCTGGGAGGGTAGTTGAGGTGGGAAGCTTACAATCTTTAAAACATCCTCGGATGATCACTTGAAAAGTCATAACGTTGAAGACTGTGGGCCATGTGCAGGTTACTGAGACTAATGCAGGTAGTAGTGTATTTTTGGCAATACAGACTTGATGGGCCAAATGGTCTGCTTGATTCTGTATGATTCTGACAGTCCTTTATGATCAGATCTGTCCATCTGAATGCTGAGATAAAATGTATTGACAATTTAGTGCAATGTAGAAAACAATAAATTCTCACATAGAGAAACCCCAACTTGACAACTGATAAACTCTCTTAACTGAAACTGCATTCCCTTTTCTCCAACAGATGGAAGACTGCACATGCACTTCTGAAGATTGACTATTATTCATAAAAAGGGTGTTTTCTGGGAGTATCTTTAAAGTTTAATTTTAAAATGTGCGCAGATATCAATGATTTCCATTGATCAATGAGCCTCCAACTCCTACATTAAAAATTATGCTTAGATTTTAATATATAGGAAGAAAATAATTTTACTAGAGCAAAGATTTTTATTCCATATGAATACACAATAAGGCTCACTTATCCCGAGCATGGAGCTCCCTGCATAATCTGTACTTTCTGCCAGCAATACACATCGTATAATTGACTGAATTGAAATCTTGGAAGGGAGAAGTATATCAGAGGCTAATTGGGACAATTATGTTATCTTCAGTTGAATGGAAGCAGCAAGCTGCACGTGCCTAATCTGCTTCTCAACACAGTGTAACACAGGATTAAAGCATAAGGATGGCCTAAACCTCATTAAACAGTTTCTTTGTTCCACGTCCTTACAAACATGAAGGAAAATTAAGATTAAACTAGAAAAACAGAGTACTCACATAGAATTAAAATGGTAGATTACTTCTGTTTGAAGAAATCCATTGTCTATCTCTCCTTTTCTGCGTGAGTCCTTAAGAAGAAATCTTTTTCTCAACAGAGGGTCCACTTAACTTGTCGTCGAGTCATCAAGCATGGAAACAGATCCTTCGGTCCAACTCATCCATGCTGACCAGATACCCTAACCTGATATAATCCCATTTGCCAACATTTGGCCTATATCCCTCTAAGCCCATTTTATTCATGTGCAGAACAATCTTGGTTATCCAAACATTAATGATCCAAATTTTGGATTATCCAAACAAGATTTCAAGGTCCCTGTATGTGCATTTCAACTGAAGTAGGAAAATTCTATTCCTTATCCATTAAATGCATCATTTTGTAAAGTTGAACAGGAATATAGTTGCAAGTGTGCTTTAATAAATAATTAACTTCAAATATATACTTTAGACATGAAGTTAGAGTTAAGTCTTACACTTTTTATAAAAAGGCTGTCTGATGCTTATTCTCTCTGAGGACAAAGGTTTGTGACTGTGAATACACAAGAACATCATATGTGCAAGCCCGAGCTGTGCACTCTAACAGCAAGATTCCCTCTCAACATTGACTCGCTCTGTTTTGCAAACCCAACAACTTTTTTCCTCAGGTCATTCTCTGGAGAGTTACGTCAAAACATTCACTCACACTTTTCGTTTCCGTTTCTTTTTCCTCCCATTATCCCATGACAACTCCTTTTTTTTATAAACAATATCTTGCAGCTGACAAGAAAATTTAATGCAACTTTTTTTTGATGGGGGAAAGCAACTTAGCAGTTAGCACACATGAAAATAAACAAGAGGAAAACTTGATAGGATGAAACACGAGAAAAACATTACCCCCTTAAAAAAACATTGATGAGAGGCTGGAAACTGAAGTCAGTGAAAAATTCTTCCCTCTCTCTCATGTTTCCCCTTGTATTTTGTGCCCCTCTCTCCCTCAAAGGGCTTGGCGGCCACTGAGGAGGAAAGGGCAACACTTGATTAGTCTGGACGGTAGACTACACCGAACAGAAAGATGCCAGCAGCTGTCGAGGACTTGGATTAAACCAAGGAAAATGTCAGCGAAAGGTTTCACAGACTTCAGTCAAACTCTCACCAAAAAGTGATTTATTTTGTAAAATATCATGATTTTTTAAGCAATATCCAATGTTTGTACATATTTTATTGATTGAATGAAATAAAAACTCTGTAAACATGCTTTTTTTGCGTAATTATGTTTAGTATTGCTTCCTTTGTTTATTATCAGATAAGTTATCTGAACAATCAGTTATCCAAACAAACACTGTCTGCCTGTCTCATTCGGATAATCGAGGTTGTTCTGTACACAACCAGATGCCTTTTAAATATTTTAATTGTACATACCTTCACCACTTGCTCTGACAGCATGTTCTACACATGCACCATCCTCTGAGTGAAAATGTTGCCCCTCAGATCCTTTTTAAATCTTTTCCCTCTCACCTTAAACCTCCAGTTTTGGACTCGCATATCTTGGGGAAATGACCTCCGTTATTCATCCTAACCATGCCCCTCATGATTTTATAAACTTTTGTAAGGTCATCCCTCACCCTCCAATGCTACAGGGACAAAAGCATCAGCCTATTTAGGTTCTCCCTATAGCTCAAATCCTCCAACATCTTTTCTGACCGCATTCAAGTTTAACAACATCTTGCCCACAGCAGGGAGACCACGTATTCCCGATACAGATGTTTGGATTAAATAATTCCAACCAGCCAATCCTAAACTGACCTGCAGATAGGTCCCTGTGGAGGGTTTTAGGTAAGGCTAAAGAGCTGATATCTGGACAAGTCAATTTATTTGTATAGCCAGACAAAATATCCCTGTGAATTTTGCCTCCACAAAGCTTGCAAAAAATGTTGAGCCTTTTTGTTATTATTTTTATTGCTGATTAGGTTACAAGAGTCTGCTAACATTTATTGGAGCTCGGCCCATTTGTACCTACATGTCATAATGGGGTCCTGTAATTGTCATGAAACATCCATTTACAACAATAACTTAAATTAATATTTCCCTTACGCAAGTATGTCCACTTGTTAATTGATGGATCTACCTGAATACAACATCAAGCAATTTGGGCATCAACAGGGTGGAGAAACAATTTTTAACACTTGGCTGCACATTTTTCAAGCACAAAGTGAACAGATTCAGATTGTTTCCATCCCCTTTGTTTTCTTTCCCATTGTTCATGATGTTTCATGCAAGCTGCGTTTTCTGTGAGTTGCATATTAACATAAATATTATCATCAATATCTATATGGGGGCGGCACAGTGGCTCAGTGGTTCGCATTGCTGCCTCACAGTGACATGGGTTCAATTCCCACCTCGGGGGCAACTGTCTGTGTGGAGTTTGCACATTCTCCCCGTGTCTGCGTGGGTTTCCTCCGGGTGCTCTGGTTTCCCCCCCAATCCAAAGATGAGCAGGTTAGGTGAATTGGCCATGCTAAATTGCCCATTGTGTTAAGTGTAGGGGAATGGGTCTGGGTGGGTTGCTCTTCGGAAGGTCAGTGTGGACTTGTTGGGCCGAAGGGAGGGAAGTGAGGGAAGTGAGCACAGCTTCTGAAACATGCATACCTATTGGTCAATGAAAAAGTATTAGAAATCAAAAGCAAATTACTGTGGATCCTGAAAATCTAAAAATTAAACCAGCAAGTGCAGTTAATACTCAAAATCAAGCAACATCTGAACTGTGAGTAAATGGCATTCCTTTTCTGATTCCATGGTCCCTGTTAACTCCAAACCCCAGCTAAAATGGTCAGGTAAGGAAATTTACCCTACAGCAACTGAATGGTGGAAGCAGCCTGAATTGCTTTATAGGGAAACTTGCAACTCTTTTACGGAGAAAGTCCAGTCTCAGAGAAATGCCACCATCTTGGATGTTCAACTAATCTGTAAGCTCAGCAGTGGCAAGCAAGAAAATTGATAAGGCAGAACAAGCAATCCCAATTAAGAAGACCCTGAATTTCAGCTAAGTTTGGGGTATCTGTGAGTCCAGGCTGGCAGACTCAGGTGTAGGGAATAGAGAACCTGGTTTGAGAGGCCAGTATGGGTGGGTAGACAAATTTTGGGTGGTTTGAGGTGGCTGCCTCTGATGGTCCCTCTCCTTTCCCGACCACAACCCATTCAGTTGCTTCCCAAATGGCACTGGTCACCCTGTTTGGGTGAAATAACAGAGGGGACAGAATGACTGATCACCAAAAGGCTTCTATAGGCCCAATAGTGGGTAGACTCACCTGACCCAATAAAATTTCGGCAGAAGGCAAGCCATCCACTCAACTGTACATGTGCGTCCAGTTTTAAAACTGCCGATGGTGGGTGCGGGGGGAGGCATAAATTTCACTTTCAGATCACTAACCTTTCATCAGAACTTGCAAAATTAAGAAATGCAATAGGTTTTAGGCAGGTGACAGGGGATGAAGCATTGAAGAAGATTGAAAAGGAAGGTCTGTGATAGGATAGCTGTCAGAAAAGATTAACTGACAAAAGAATTAGTGGTGCAGGGCCAGAGGAGTGGTACTGGAACAAGTTCAGAATTAAAAGATGTGTCTAGAGGAAGTATGAATAGCAGAGTAATGAACAGCTGCCATCTGAAAGTAACACAAATTGCATAATTTCAAAATGAAATGGAACACTTCAATATAAATGAATGTGTGTACAAGTTATATATAACAGTTTTAATAAAAAGGTATTTCACAGGTCTATGGGTATGATAGAACCTGGTAGCTTTATGACTTAAAGAAATGAGGATATCTAACAGTTTTACATTATCATAGAGTGATTGTAATCCACCCATCATTTTGAATTATTTATTATTTTTAGTTCACTACTGATAAACATGTGTCACAGTGTTAAACTCAATCCAGAAATACATAGTCAAGTCATTTAAAATACCATTATGGCTGAAAATAATATTTTCTGCCCGATGATGCAAAGGCATTGAAATTACAGACAATAAAAATTGCATTTCCTTCAGGCTTTTGTTCCAAAACTAATTTAATGATGGCTTGGATTTGACTGGTTTCTTTGTGTCATTATCAAATCTCCAAGGACTGGGATAAACTGATTTCAGAGGGAAGCAGTCCAATTAGTTTTCACGTGAAAAGCAAAGCTGAACAGATCATAACTGAAACTAATATACTAGTAATCCTCATTTGTAGCATTATATATCATATAACATGTCCCCGTTCTGTGTGAACTATCCTCAGTTGTTTAGGTTTTACCTTCATGTGTACAGTGTTCTGTTGTTTGTCCTGATTGACAGTTATATATCATCACGTAAGTATTCATTTACTTAACATGTGTGCCCAACTCCAAACCACATTTGTGATTAATTTCTCAGCATGACAACACATTTCGTATATTTTAATGCAGAGGTGTAATTGAACAAGCCTTCAGAACCTTTGTGTCTATCAGTAGAATTGGAATTGCGCTGCAAGTTGCAAAGGACACTGATTAAGAAACTGCTGTCATAATACAAACATAATGGCACTAACCCACTACTATATGCTGATAATTCAATCTTTTACTCCACTAACAATATTAATTTAGCCAACAATCTGAAATAAATAGTCTAAATGGCGCTGTAACTTGTAATGTTAAAAGAATTGAATTTTCAGAAAGTTTAAAATAAGCAATTTTGAATTAAGAGGAATCAGCTGATTTGGTTTCTGTTGAATGAGCTAAAGCTCAGAGGGAAAGAAATCTTTTAATATTCTATAACATGACTGCAATATTTAAACAGAATATTTGATGCTACTTACTTCACAATTATGTCAGATCTGTTTGCAAAGTGAATTGCAGCAACTGGAGTTTGGAATTTAAATAAATCCCATTAAATAATGTTACTCTTTGGGATAATAGCCCTGTTTTGCCATCCTGTCTGAACTAATTAAAGCTTTTTATTACATGAGCACAGGCAATAATTTCTAAAATGAGATTAAAATCTCAAGAGACCTGCTGGACCTTCGAGATCTTACACCGTTGAGATGAAAAGGAGAATAGGAGACCAAGAGCTTTAGACTGTTTATGGATGCATAATTTGATTCAGTTCACTGTCTGTGAATTAATTGTGAACATTCCAACAACAGTGAGAGAGTAACAGCAGATGGAAGGCAGCAGGGATCCAAGCTACTCAGTGCAAGAAGAGTGAGCATGGATCCATTGGTCCTAATTTTATATAATTTGGCTATGAACTTGTTATCAATGATGTAATAGGTTTTTCACAAATAAAGGAGATGGAGAGTTGATTAGAAAAAACAATAGGGAAGGTCCATAAAAGCAATGGTTTAACAGAGATTGACCAACTGTGAGAGTCCTATTCAGCTTTAATGTGTCAATTATGACCTGGAGAACTGGATGTCTTGGTTATCTTTCTCTCCTCTACCTTCTCCTCCATGGAAATCAGTTTCTTGGGTGGCAGTGGATTTGCAACCATGTGCTGTAGGAAGTGAGGGCTGCTGTGTTTCAGCTGGAGATTTTGGGCTGGAATCCTGCTTCACAAGAGTGGGCTGGGACCTGGAGAACTGGAATAAACTAAAGAAGAATGGATTCTGGAAATCGGAAATAGAAACAGAAAGTGCTGGAGAAACTCAGAAGGTCTGGCAACATTTGTACAGCGAGAAACAGAGTTAATATTTCAAATCCAGTGAACCTTCATCAGAACTGATGAAGTGTAACTAGATGCATAGAAACAGGAAAATATAGAAAATAAGAACAGAAGTGGGCCATTCAGCCCTTTGGGTCTGCTGTGCTATTCATCAGGACCATGGCTGATCATTCAACTCAATAGCCTGCCTCTGCTTTTCCCCATATACTTTTAGACCGAACGGCTTTCTATGGTAGTGAATTCCATAGGCTCACCACTGTCTGGGTGAAGAAATGTCTCCTCACCTCTGTCCTCAATGGTTTATCCTGTATGTTTTTCTCTTTTTCTCTGTTCAGAAGCTGCCAGACCTGTTGGGTTTCTCCAGCACTTTCTGTTTTTGTTTCATGGAAAACTAGAGATCTCTTCAACCTCAAGCTGTCTGTAACAGAGGACGCAGCAGGCTTTAAAGAATGTTTGAGTGCCTGCTCCAGGACTGTCTATTCAGGATCTGAGAGCTTCAAAAACTCTCCATTCTCCCGATTTCCATTCTCTTCAAATTCCCCACTATTACCTAGTACTGGAGATTTGTTTTTGGTGGATATTAACTACATGACACTTCCCTTGATAGTATTTGTGCGGGCGATGGGGCATAAAGAGCCCATACTGCATTTCTCTCTTATTCTATTTTGCCAAGAATGCTCTGTGGCAACATGGGTTGTAATATTATTGATGTAATTCTCTTTTTCTATTTTGATTATGTATAGCATTGTACCCACACTGAATTTATGTAAGGACAATAAAAGCATATGTTTGATTAATTAAATTATTTCTGTAATTTAGATTAAACAAATGGTAACATTTGGGCACACAAAATAATCAGCAATGGAACCAACAATCTGATGATGATCGGATAAAGAATAACTCACCACTCAGCAGATGTCCACTGAAAGACCAGCATAGCTTGCACCTGTGTTATCTTTAGAAGACCACCGGGCACCCAGGCTAGCAGTGGCATTCCGAAGTTGCCTTATTCAGTCAAGGAAGTTTTCTGAAGACGTCTGAGAAGAGAAAGATGGCACTGCAATTTTCCAACAGGGATCTGGAGGGACTAGTCAAGGGGAATATAGAAAGAAGAAGAATCCTCTTCCTGGAGGACTGACAGGCAAGGCCATGCCACAAGACCCTCGCAGCCTGGTGCAAGGTCACCACCTGAGTCATTGGCATCTTCATGGTGCAAAGGAAATGCTAGCATTGCTGTAAGAAGGTCAATGCCTTCTCCTTCTAAGCTGTGACAACATAAGTGCCACACTCTTCTTTCTGTTATCTCACACTCAGTCTATCTCTGCTACTGCACCCACCTCCAACCAAAGCTCATGCTCTTCCCACCCTTATTATTGTCTACAACTTGTTCCCTCATTTATTCTCACAAGCCTATACCCCACAACCTCCCACACCACTGAACCTGCATGTCCTCTCCACTGAGGAGAAAGTGAGGTCTGCAGATGCTGGAGATCAGAGCTGAAAATGTGTTGCTGGAACAGCGCAGCAGGTCAGGCAGCATCCAGGGAACAGGAGACTTACTCCCTTGGAACATATTTTGCCCACCTGTACCAGCACTAACATCCTTGCATCTCACTCAACCTCTCCCTTTCTTCCAATCCAGAAGAAAATAGCCTGTAATAGCCAGGGCAGATAGAGCAGTGCCCAACATTAGACTCCTCACCACCTACAAGGAGAGAATACTGTCAGTCAGAGAACATTGGGACCATTCCTGTGGGAATACCGAGATATCCCTGTCCCACCAACCAAGTAGCAATCTTTGTTCCACTGCAAGTCTCACTGTAATCCTACTGTCAATCTCATTCACTGCACACCACCTCTAAGCACTGACTATGACACCATTTCCCTCTCTCTCTCTCTCTTTTTAGTCTGACAACATCTGCACCACCACCTCAACGAAATAGCTGGCCCTCCCAGCTCAGTCTCAAATAAAGTTTCAACAAGGCTGTCTCTTCCATTGTCCTCCAATCCTGATAGTGATACCTTGGTGGGAACACTGGGCTTAGAGAGTGTGGGAGCACAATCTGATGAGCACCTCACTGCCATGGCTCCACAGCTGGTCCAGGAAGAAACACTCTCAGCCTCTCACATGTAGAGGATTGCTGCAGACCAGGTACCTGGTTAGCCCCAGGCTGGAGAGCAATTTGTGGTGTTGGTAATCAGGGAGTTCATCCACAAGCGTAAGGAGGAACAGGACTGCAGACAAGGTTGGGGACCTTCGGAATTTCACGCCTCTGGCAAAAAGACACTCAGAATGTCTAGCACATCCAAACAAATAATCCTGCAGGGTCAATGGCTCCACTGCTGAGCAGGATCCCTCTATGCCAGCTACGGAATGAGGGAGGGCACTGAGACATAGAGGGAGGGAAAGGAAGAAAAACATACTTATCGAGAGCACTTAGGTCGCACAAGTGATAATGTACTGGATGTCAGTTGATACTTTTAGACTCATAGAGTTCTTACAGTATGGAAAAAGGCCCTTCAGCCCATTGTATCTGCACCAGGTTATCAAGTCTCTGTCCATTTTAATCCTGTTTCCCAGCATTTGGCCTGTAGCCTTGTAAGATGTGGCTTTTCAAATTTTCATATTTTTATTTCTGTGCGTGCCTCTGTTTTTTAATTTTCCATTTGGTTGGCTGTCTCTCTGCATGGCCCTGAATCTCACTGTTCCAGCATAAGACTTCATGGTCACAGGTGACAGATCATGGATTGATATCTATGTAGAGAACTTGCTGAACCATGTGGAAACTAGAGGAATGAGGGCAATGGCTCCTGCCGACACCATGCCTCCATATCCTACAGCATCCCTATTCTCACTCTGGCTTCTATGTGCAGAAGAGTTGTCATGAATGAGTTGATCAGTGATGTCTGGGGCAAGGAAGTGCACAACAAACATGGAGACAATTCATTCAGATGGCCAGATATCAGGGGCCCCCAGGTCTGTGGCCTGTACAGTGCATGGGCCTGTGTATAAAATGTTGTTTCTCTTCAAAGGCCCTCATCTCAGTGGGTCCTGCAGCTCCCACCCTCACTTACCCCACCTATTCCAAATGTGCTTGCAGCCATTTTTTCCCTGTGTAATACTTTCATATTCCTGCGCAATGGAAGGTGTCAATGTTGAGTTCTTTGGCCACTGGCTTCGAACCTTCTTCCTTGTGTGTCAGTGAGGCCCAAACATCTGAATCCCATTCTTGATAGTTCTATCTGTAACACCCATGGACCTCACTTCTCACCAGGTTCGTAAAGAATCATTTATGACAGCCTGTACCTCACCCCCTACTCTCACCACCACCAATCCCTGGCCTATGTGGAAATCATGCTTGGTGTGGTAATTCACTGCCCCTCCCCTCACCCCAACTTGAAGTCAGGCTTCTACTGACCAGGGATAAACCCCCTCCTCCTCCCACATCCTCCTAATCCCCTTCACTGTCATTCTTGAAAGTATTCCACTCTTATAAATCCTGTTGCACCCCTTCAAGAATTGTCACCCATTCCTGTGCCCCCACTGCTCTCTCCTGAAAACCTGAAAACCTGCCTCCCACTCCCAACAAGTCTGAACCATACCCCAGTCCTGAAAAATAACTTGCCAGGTCTCCTTCCTGTGGCAGTACACCCTCCCCCTCAACCTTGTCCTCATCAAGTGTTCAGAGAATCACAGTTATAGAGTGGTACAGCACAGAAAAAGTCCTTTGGCCCATTATGGCTGCGCTGACCTATCTACAATACTCCCACTTTCCAGCACTTGGCCAATAGTCTTAAATTTCATGGGCTCCTCTACCTATCTTTTGAAGGTTCCCATCTGTGCTATTCCTCCAGGCAGTGAATTCTAGATTCCCACCACCCTCAGGGTAAAAATATTTTTATTAAATCCCTTTTAATGGAAGCCCTGACTGAGGACACCCTGACTGGATACCTGACCACAGCGCATCCCCTGGATTAGACTGCTATTAGAATCAGCCACTGAGTTACAGTGCCAGAACATTATGACTGATGGCGCTTCCACAGACTTTGGAAAGGATTACTACACTAAGATGTTGAGATATGGCTACCTGCTTGTTGCAGATATGGTGGGTTCGCCACATAAGCTACTGGCACATGGACATAGCACACTATTGTACAGCAGGCTGTTTGTCCCCTTGACCAGTAAGGCAAGCTCTAATTGGCACAGCTTGGCAAAGCAAAGCACAGATGGTGCTAATTGTACAAGCGCTATGAGAACAATTGAAGAGTCCCGAGATGCAACCTGGACCAGTCTGGGTGCCTGTCCCTGCTCTCAAAGTGTACATGCAGAAGCTTTTCAATGCTAGTTGCTGGTGCACCCTGCAATATAATTCTGTGCTCCTAAGCATTCTGCAAGTGTATCAGAGAGGTATCATGATGGCCGTGAAAGAAAATGCCAAGTGCCAGTATCCATGGATAAAGGGGATACATGCAGCCGTTTCTTGTGGATCATACACTGAGATGCCGGTTGTCACTAAGCAACATGGAGGTCCTTCCGAGCAATGTCAGCCCTGCTACCCCACCTATCGTGTCAAGATTCCTTGATATCTAGGTACGTTTGGTATGAAAGGAATATTATTAATGAGGTCAATGTGGCTGCTAAAGCATTTAACAAGCAATAATTCCGCTTAATAAGCAACATGCTACTGTCTAGTGAGAATCTCATTACACCCCTTCACTTCATGTAAACATTCCCCTTATTATGCTTTGCTTGATACTGGTTCACTGGCCACATGGGTGTTTTTCCAGTTGGTGGAATTATTGCATAAAAAGTTTGCACATGGTGTCCTTTTACAGAATGACTGCGCATACACACATGCTACAGGTGATGTGGAGGAGAAATAAGCACTACTACTGTGAAGTGGTAATGTAGGGGAAAAGAAAGAAAAAAAAATAAAGAAAACAGGAGATTCAGAACCTCCTCACCACAGGGATTAACTCCTAAGAAAGAAAAGAAAAAAATTCAATATATCACTCAGTAAAAGCATAAGAGATGCACCCGATGTTGAGGTAGATCTTACCAGACTTATCATCCAATTCTGCCACTCTTCTCACAATAGCCCACATTGCTTACCCCTGTATGATTTCACCCTCAGTTTCCAAGTTTTGGACAGAAAAGAGAAAGAAGGGGAGGCCTTTCAGAAAGGAAGAATTGCAGCAAGTGTGACTTGCAGAGAGAAGAAATTGTAAGTTCTCTGTGAGCTAATGGGCGGAATGCACAACAGAACACAGTACCAATTTGAGAAATCTGAGAGATTTGTCTGGCATGGCTGGGAGGATGAATGGTGACTTCAGGTATCCAGTTTGAAACTTCTCCAAAATTTCAGAGAAGCATCTTTCAAGGGTCAGTCAATGTTACAACTTGACAAAACAGAGAACAGCAAATCCACTGGACCTGGGATGACATTGCACTGATTCTAGGGAAAATTGTTATGCTGTAGTGAGCAGACATAAAGTATAACCGTAACATGAGTATTCAATCATGCTAAAAGTTAAAGGTGGATACTTTTTCTATAACTTAGTATAATTAGATGGCAATATTTGGAGATGCCGGTGTTGGACTGGGGTGTAAAAAGTTAAAAATCACACAACACCAAGTTATAGTCCAACAGGTTTAATTGGAAGCATGCTAGCTTTCGGAGCGTCGCTCCTTCATCGCTCCTATGAAGGAGTGATGCTCCGAAAGCTAGTGTGCTTCCAATTAAACCTGTTGGACTATAACCTGGTGTTGTGTGATTTTTAACTTAGATGGCAATAAGTATTGTTCAGCCAATTGTCACTTTTATTTTAGTTGTTACAGTAAAAGTTCCTTGAAATCCTGTTGAGATATTGCTTTAAATTGGTCACTGGGAATTCAAATTTCTTTTTAAATGTTATTAAGCTCTAAAATAAATCGCAAAAAGAAAATTTATAATTGTGAAATCAATGAGCTGTTTAATGGGAGACTACATAAATAAGTGGGAAATGGGTGATCAGGGCTTAATGGAATTTCAGATAAGGTCAAGTTTACAGACCGTGAAAGAAGGAGGGTGGCTAGGCAAGTGTTAGAATAGTTAAAGCTAAAGCTAATAAAGACATGCAGCAACAGAAGGATGGAGACAGGGGACAGGAGCTAATGTTATGGTGATGGAAGCAGGCAATCTTTGTGTTTGAGCCATAACATTACATAGGTTGACACGATAGCAAATAGTCTGGATCAGCCTGAAAAATTAAATTAAATTGAAAATAAAGAATGGGAAAGAGAAATAGGCGAGGAAAATGAGATCCGAAGATTCCCAGTTGAGGTTGCAATACATAAATCACAAATTGATTTAAAACACTGAATTAGGAATGAAATTAAAATAGAGCCTTCTTAGCCCTGATGGACAGCTGAACTATATTTGTATATGCAAGTTAATCCCTACGGAGTCTGTGAACCAGCTGGTTGAAATTCTGTTCCATAGAGATGCTCTTCTCCCCAAATTACTCTGTTTTGCAAGATCGTAAATGGACATGTAATGTTCTAAGACAGGGTAGATGAATAATCTGTATCAGATACATTTATATTCACATATAAAATTATTTTTATACTTCCAACATTCTCTGTTTCAACTTCAAATTATGTCATTTAGCCATATACTATAAGTACGTATTGTGAAAAGCAATCAATGTTTTAGCTTCCTGTTTATCAAATTGACAATTGTAAAGCTAAAGAGTAGATGCGCAACGTTTTGTTAGCTACTGAGTATCACGAACGTACCATTTATAAAATACTAATGAGTTCGTAAACACCTCCTCAACTTTACACCAGGAAAAAAACTGATTTAACACTTCAATATACTGAACAATGTAAAGTAACTCTTCTCCGACACACGCCCATAATTTGTGAGAAGTGGAGATGTTCATCAAAATAAATAAAAAGACACGTTCAAACGATGATTTATTTATTTATTGTAACTTGCATTTTACAGTGATTAATGGACTGAAAAGCCTCAACTGTCACCAGAATCCAGCACCATCTTGAATTATTTAAGAATAAAAAGGGTAAACAGACATAACTGAAAAAGTGTTTATCTGCATTCCACTGCCTCCATCATAAGTCCTGCACCGGCTCACCGGTGATACCTGCACTGCCACCTCTATCCCTTCGCCACTGCCTTTGCCGGACCCACCAATGTAGGAGTCACCATTCTTAGGCGTCATTTCTTCTCCGCTGGGCCCAACTCGCTGACTTCAAGTTCTGTCCTGAATTTGCTGCAACTGCTCATTCTTCACATCATAGTCAAGATATGAAAGATGAGGCTTCTGTTAAAAGGTGAGATGTAAGCCTGATGAAGGTAAAACCTGGGACCATCTGCATGTCGAGCAGTAGAATCAGAATGTGATTTAATATACAGTTAACCAATCTCACAACCAATGGATCAGATCATACCTCTGCAATCCTGCCACTCCCAGTCACAAATGGAGAAGGGCAACTAGACAACTAACTGGAGGAGGAAGATCCAAAAAATCTTCATCCTGATTGAAGGCGATCTCAGCATATCAATGCCCGGGACAAGGTGGAAGTGTTTGCAACAATCTTCAGCCAGAAGGGCCAAGCAGGTAATTCCTCATCAGATGGACTACCGCAGCTCAAGATGACTCATCATCACACTTTCAGAGGCAATTAGGGATGTGGAATAAATGTTGCCTTGCCAATGAAACTTGCATCCCAAGAAAGAATAAATATAAACAACAATTATATTTTTGGATTCCTTAAAAAGTGGCATAAATTTAACAAATACAGCCACATGGGTCAATTTATACAAGATACTTCCATTGTTTATGGATGCTGTTTTCTAATCAGCAGAGACGAATGGATTTTTCCAATCATTGTAACAGGTCTAACTAAAATCTGTCGGGACAATTTTAATCTCTTTAGTAATAGGCTTAATTTCACTACATAAATTAACTACAACCTGGCACTAATGTATTGTTTATGCCTATTTTTAAAGTGATGCCAATTTAAGACCTGTGGCCAGGAGCTCACTACCTGTTACACTATTCAATCAGACTTCCTTATCCTAATGGCAGAATTATTGACTTCACTCTCTAGTGGCTGTAGTTAACCATACACTGGGATAATGCAGGTTGATTTAATTGTGTGAACTTGAAAGCTTGCCATTGCTATCGTGGAGGACAGCGTGAAAGCACACATTGAATGAGCTTGCAGATTCAATCACTTCACAGTTTTGCAATTTTGTACTGATCAGGGAGAATCTGAGTCCAGAAAAAAAAATGCTTTAACGGCTTCCATTTTATGGACTGTGAATGGATCCAGGAGAGCCCACATTGACCTTGATTGTAGCTCTAATGATGGTATGTGTACAGGAATGAAAGGCACAAGTGAGGGCAGCAGAACATCATCAAAAATCAATAGAAAGGGCCTGAAGGAACCTCAATGATGGACCAGCTGGGATAGGTTGTAGAAAACACTGTGAAACATCAGGCCAGAAATAGCAAAACTGCAGTCATGCCAAACTTTCTTCAGGTTTATAAGTCCAAGGTACTCTGCCACAAGTGGACAGTTTCATTGAAATGTATGCCAACGTGAAGGGGCTTGACAGAGTAGATTCTGTAACGTTGATTCCATGACTGGAGAGTCTAGGATTAATGAACACAGTCTGAGGATATGATTAAGGCTGAAATAATGAGCAATTCTCTCACTCAAGAAGTTGTGAACCTTTGGAAATCTGTGACCACATTGCTTTAGATGTGCAGTTGTGAGATATATTCTGGGCTGAGATAGATTTTTGGTCTTTAGGGGATTCAAGGGATGTTGAGCAGGAAAGTGGAATTGAGTTTAATAATCGTCCATTATATTGAAAGAGCAGGTTTGAAGGGCCCACATTGCTTATTTCTGCTCAGACCACTTATGGAGTTTGGGTTTGCTGTGGGCAGGAGAGCAACGATTAAGAAAACCCTGGATGTATTGTGAAAAGGATTCACTAATAATCCTGTGGAAAAAAAAATATTCATCCTACAAATGACCCGTTAAACTAAATATGAGGTGAAATTGCTCTGGTATAGCTCCGACAATGGCAAATTAGCAATCCCTTTAGTTTGCCTTTGAAGCCAATGGAAGACAAAAACCAAGGGAATGTGGACTGGGATGGGATTTCATGACTGAATTGTACAGTTGTGAAATTATAGAAGGGTTACAGCACAGAAGGAGATCACTTGGCCTGCCATGTCCTTACCTAACCCCCTTGGCCTTGTTTTTTTTCTCTCTATTTAGATGTTCAGGTCATTAACACACTGTTATTTGTAGAGGTTTCCCCAGTTTATCAAAGCCACTCTTGTGAATCTCCCATAGGAGACTGCCAGTTAGGCTCTCACAAGCTTCCCAGCAATGCCTTACTGACCTCTCTACAGCCAATGGATGGGCTCCCCAGTGTCTATTGAAGCTGCGGCTCCAATACTACTTGTGACAGGTTTACCCAATTCCTTCTCCTCCACTTCACTTCCTCTCCTTCGCTTCCATCCACCTCCACACTCAGCAGGACCTTTTCTGTCTGTCCTTTGCATAATAAATTTTAAAAATCTTATTTTGACATCATTTGCTTTAGAAGCTTTGATTTGTTCTCAAAAACAATCATTAGGCATCATTTGACTTCATTTGCACTCATATGCAATCGTTCAGCTATCATTTGACAATAATGACATACAAACACAATCAAGTGCCATAACCTGATATCTTGAATCATTATCAACTGACACCATTGTCATCGATTGGCTTTAAATAGAGTATCACAGCACTCAAACTCTGCATTTTTTTTAATCATTCACAGGATGAGGGGGTCACTGACTAGGCAGCATTTAAATCATGATATGAACTTAAGGGAATTATAAGAATATTATAGGAACAAAATGACTACAATCGGCATTACGAGCTGTAGGCTTGGACCTAAAATGAAATGTCTTCCTTCGCAGATTGCGTGTACTTTCCCCTGATCTTCCCCAACCGCCACATTTATATTCCCTCTTATGTCTCCTCCCAAAGATTGTCGATCTGATTCCTCTAGCGCCAACACATTTTTGTCTCCCCCGACCTCCCACCCCACCCTCCCCCCCACACACACTCCCCACAGCTTCCTCTCTCTCCCACAGAATCACTACAGTGAAAAATCGGGCATTGCATTCTTAGGTCTGTGAAAGAACTCAGGGTTAACAGATTTGGTGATGAAAATTCGTATACATTATCTTGGAAGCTAGTTTCACAGGAATCGGCAATGAGTGTGGGGAAGGAAAAAGAGAGAGAGATGCAAACAGAATCCATCCACCCAACTCCAGTGAAGCATTCCTTTATTTATCCTAGATCCTGAGATGGTCACCCGGAGGAGGTGGCAATAGCATTTGAGTCAGCTACTCAGTTCAAGAAATGAGAGAGAAGGCAGACAGCAGATTGAGGGTGAGGCAACATGTGGCAACATGATGTGGCACCATCAGCTGTGGAAGCTGATGCAGTGAAGAAAGCAGTGCAGAGGGCATCAATCCCTCTGGTAGTTGAGTAGATGAGTTGACCCAATAAATACATCTCAGTTTTGCAAAATTCATGAGACAGCACCACATAAAAGCTGGAATAGTGTGTCAGGGTCTAGTCACACCATCAACAGTTGCTACACAAATGGCAGATGTCTGCCCAGGATCTACCATGATTAGGGTCAAGTCATGGGTGACATGCAGCCATTTAAGAACCGATGGAAGTCAGGATTTGAATTTTATTTACGGTTCTTACTGTTTTCATAGTTTTCTGGTTTTACATGTTTTATGACACATAGAGTGGAAAGATTTCCTGCACTGCATGAAAAGTATAATAAATTCAAATCTTATTTGCCATTAATTCTTTGCGCTTTTTAAATTTATGGGTTGCAGGTTGCATCCATGCTAATTTGATGCTTTTCAGAACTTCCTGTTGATGCCTTGAAGATGTGATTCATGTATAAGAATTTTGACAGCAATTGGAAAGGTTCCTTTTGATGCCTTAAGATGCTGTCAATAACTTCACTAAGTTTGAGTGCTTCTTTCATTCCAAATGTGAACATTTGATGCCAAGTAACAGCTGCACTATTTAAGAGTGTTGTAAGTAAAAATAATGTCAATACTTTCTGGGAGAGATGTTGCAAATTATCAGTTGCAGTTCAGGCACTACACACATTTTGACAAATATAACTATTACATTGTTCTGAAACCTTAGCTAAGATAGATTTTAGATTCATTCTTAACATGAAATGACAGAATTATATCCTCCATCAAAATTCTCTTTACTGGTCTTAATCTGACATTAAACCAAATTAAGGATAGCTAGATCTTCATCAGTTATATCCTACAGCTTAGTTAAATAAATATTCCTCAAAAAATATGGATATACTTCCCATCCAAAACAAGTCATTTGAAAATCCAGCTGCTAGGGCAAGTCATGTTTTGAAAGTTAGGCATAATCATTGAAGCTTTACTGATGATATCGTTCTGCAGTTCATAAAGACATAGAGCTGTATAGTATGAAAATAGACCTTTTGGTCCAACTCATCAATGCCAACTAGATATCCTAAATTAATCTAGTCCCATTTGCTGACTCTTGGCCCTTATCCCTCTAAGCCCTTCCTATTCATATACGCATCCAGTTGCTTTTTAAATGTTGTACCAACCTCCACTAGTTCCTCTGGCAGCTCATTCTATGCACACACCACCCTCTGCATAAAAATGTTACCCCTTAGGTCCCTTTTAAATCTTCCCCTTTTCACCTTAAATCAATGCCCTTTAGTTTTGGACTCCCCCCACCCTGGAGAAAAGACCTTAGCTATTCATCCTATCCATGCCCCTCTTCATTTATAAACCTCTGTAAAGTCACCCGTCAGTCTCTGACGCTCCAGGGACAATAGCCCCAGCCTCTCCCTATAGCTCAAACCCTCCAACCCTGGCAACATCCTTGTAAATCTTTTCTGAACCCTTTCAAGTTTCACAACATCCTTCCTATAGCAGGGAGACTAGAATTGCACACAGTATTCCAAAAGTAGCCTAACCTATGTCCTGTACAGCCGCAACATGGCCTCTCATCTCCTATACTCAAGGAACTGACCAGTAAAGGCAAGCATACCAAACGTTTTTTCACTATCCTGTCTGCCTACGATTCCACTTGCAAGAAACTATGAAACTGCACTCCAAGGTCTTTTTGTTCAGCAATACACCCCAGGACCATCCATACATTCACCACACTTGTTGTCAACAAAAGAAATGACCATCCCTGACCAAAAAAAAAGAGAAATAATAGGCACTAGCAAAAATAATAAGAAAGGGAAAGAAGAAACAACCCCACATATTACAGGAACAAAGCCAGGCACACAAAGTAAATCACAGAGAGAACAAAGGAAACACTATTGTCCATGGTATTTGACACAACCAGTTTATTTTGAAGTACTTAAGAAATCCTTTGCCCTCTCCACTGAATCAAAATTATGCACGGACCCTCCATGGCTGAAGTGCAACACTGCCGGGTACCTTACAGAATATTGCATGTTCAAATCTCTCAGCATCTTCTTTACTTCATCATAGATTTCCTCTTTCAGATCACAGCCCAACAAAATACTGAAAAAAACATGATTTTCAACCCCTTGCAGATCAGGGGCTGTGGATCTTTCCCCAGATTCTGGAAGCTTCTATAACCATTTTAAATTGAGCTAGGACCGGGCGGGGGCGCTGGTCTGATCTGGGCCTGTGCACCATGATCTGGTGAGCCTGCTCGACTCATACCCAGCCGATTCTGCTCCCAGTCCCAGGCGCTGTGGGAGTCATTGCTCCAGGAAGCTGACCATTCTGGCAACCCGATAATACGGATATTATTTCTCTGACCACGATTCTCGAGATTGTCGACCTGCTCGATTAAGGCCCGCACCTGTTTTTCCAGGGCCTGAATCTGCCCCGCTGAGGATTCTGCTGTGATCTCTGATGCCGTGGCTCGCTGCTCTACCTCCTCCACGCACCACTCGAGATGTTGGATCTCCTGCTCATGCTTTTGTAGCATGGCCAAGATCAGTTCCAGTCTGGTCTGGGACACCTCCATTGCTGTTTCCATCTTCTCTCCAAGTTTGATAAACTCTGGGACCAAACTGTGCTGCTCAGGTAAGATCAAATGTGCTTCCGTGGGAGTTGATGCTGCGGCCGTGGGTGTATTTATTGCTGCAGGGGAATGTCCTGCATATTGCAATCCACGCGGCTCCTTTCCTTTAGTCACCTTCCCTGAACGTTGAAAGTGATATTTAGAAATTCTGGGGGACTTTACACTACCAACTTTTACGAAAATGGCTAGTAAGGGGAGGGTGAAAGCATCACTTTGCCTGGATTAGGATGCAGAGCTCAGCAAGGCAGACCTGTTTGATCATTACCATCTTGAATCCCCCATATATGCTTCCTTTTTATTCTCAACCACATCCCCAATTTCTCTAGTCATCTAGCATTCCACACACCTACCAGCCTTGCCCTTCCCCCTACCAGGAATGTACTGTCTCTGGACTCTCATTATCTCATTTTTGAAGGCTTCCCAATTTCCAGCCATCTATTTACCTGTGAATACCCACCCTCAATCAACTTTTGAAAGTTCTTGCCTAATACGGTCAAAACTGGCCTTCCTTCAAAACTGACCATTTGCTCAACTTGCACAGTTCCCACAAGATGTTATGGGCTATTCTCAGTGACTGTTATTAGTGCTTTTCAATGAAGGTCTTCACAATTAAAATGAAAGCATCCATTTTAGTCAATGTGGAAATGAGCAGATTGAATCACACCAGTAATGTGCTGTAATATGAATAAGTTTATTTCAATCAATATATTTAATGTAATGGTTTAAAATTTTAAAAGAAACATAAAAATAATGTGTTTTGTGGCTGGATTTTGTTGGTGAATTTCCTGGCTGTTATTTGTTCCAACCAAGATGGCCTTTCTTAATATTTAATGAAGCACATTAATAAACTTAAAAACACCGAGGTGCTTCCTGTTTCCTATTCCCTTCTCAGTAAAAGCCTTTTTTTTAAAGGGAAATGAAACTCCTGCGGTATGACATTCTTACATTGCATTCATTAAAATGTCGGCTGTACTTTATTTCTCTGCTCACAACATACAAGGTTCACTTTCTTTGATAATATCCCCTGTTTAACATTTTTTCTGAAGAGTTATGAATCATCACATACTTCCTGCTTCTAAGTACCAACATCCATATTCAGCCCCATTAAGGTGTTTCAGACTTTAACTATGCGTCATCTTACAGGAAATGAGCTGTAGGTGTGGAATTGTGGGAACTGTACATCTCTTAGTTGAAAAATAATAAATAGTCCAAAAAGTAATCACTGAATGTCATGGCCAGAAATATGAGAATTAGTTAATTAAGGTTTGTAATAATTAGACAGCGGGATGTATGAATAATGCAATATAACAAATTATTTCTGCTAATCAATAATATTAAATATTTTACATTTCTCCATTTAAAATCTTTGGAAATGCTGCAAAACTTTGTTTATGTATACGTATGCATGATTCATGATTCATTAAAGGAGGATTAATCATGTTAAAAGTAATTTCTTGGATCCAGCACTTTCTGGGGCAGTAAATAGTTTATTCACAGTTTCACCCAGGGCTGATTAAGGAACAGAACTAGCCTGAGATTATTCCCGTAGCTGTCTACTTTGGTAATGTTTCTCATTTGGTCCAAAGTCTTTCCATAAGCAAACGGAATGCCTTTGAATTTCTAAAAATAATGAAAATCTTGACATTTCCAGCAGTTTAAAGTTCATTCTATAATCAATTGTCCCAAATTTCAAGCCTGGAATTTAGAGCTGCTGTAAATCAGATGTTGTCACTGCTTTGTACTATTCAGAATATAATGCATTCAGTTGACATTTTCATTTATACAATTATTGTTTAACATTCTTTAACCTTCATTTCTGCTGTTGACAGACAAGCACAAAATACTTCAGGGGAAAAAACTGGATTACCATCAAGTTCAGGGAATACAGTAGTTTGTTGCTGAATCTGCAAACTTTATTATTCAGCGCATCTTCAAAGGGTTTGGATTTGTAGCAGGATTTTAACTGAAAGAACATTTGTGGTTTACTTGCACCAATCATCTGTTGCAGATTTCTACTTTATGTTCAACTCTTTTCACATTTTATAAAAGCATTATGCATTTTGAGATATGTAAATATGTGAATCAATGCAGTTTATTTTACCAATAAGCAGAAGTATACATCATCACAGAATAAATATAACTGCCATTAGAGATTCAAATAAGAGCTGGGGCACTCAAGTGCAACATTGTTAAGCAATTCTTCGCAGACAAAATGGTAGATATTTGGACCTCTCCACCAAAAGCTGTGGATTGTAGAACAATTAAAGCTTTCAAAACAGAGATATATAGATTTTTGCTACCATTAAAATATTGAGAGTTATAGAGCAAAGGCAGGAAATGGAGTTGGTATATCAGCCATGATCTAATTGCACAGTGAAGCAGGATGAAGGGCTAATGGACCTACTGCTGTTTTATGTTCAACTTCAACTTCAGCTATTAACTGTAACTAGAAAATCTCCTTTGTCTCTAGTTTTGCTGGAATGTAACTCATATACACATTTGTATAATGTCAATTATACAATTTACTTCTACAATCTATTTTGATGCCAGTTTAACTCCTAAAAGCACAAATTAAATGAACAGTAACACACACAGATTCTAGCAATAAAAAAATGGAAGCAAGTAAGTATGCTGACACCGATTGCATCAGTGACACCACTAGAAATTTAACTGAATTTTGCTAATAAAGTCTGGTAGGGGCGTGTTGATTCCTTTTTCCTTTTTTTATATAAATACTGAATAAATTTGCTGAATAATTGATGACTATTATCACTTTAAAACTATAAGAATCCTTGTGAAAAAAGAATTAATAATCTTAAAAATCTGTAAAAAAAATCTTTCACACAGAGGGTGGTGCAAGTATGGAATGAGCTGCCAGAGGAAGTGGTGGAGGCTGGTACAATTGCAATATTTAAAGCACGTCTGGATGAGTATATGAATAGGAGGGGTTTAGAAGGATATTGGCAAAATGCTGGCAAGTGGGACTAGGTCAGATTGGGATGAGTTGGACCGAAGGATCTGTTCCTGTGCTGAATGACTTTATGACTCTGTAATAGTTTCACGAAACCTTCACAGGTTCTGTTATTTTAAACAGTACCTAAGCGATATATAGTGTCCTTCATGGAAGGTATTCTAAATTCATCAGGTAAAAACAATGACTGCAGATGCTGTATTCCTGATGAAGGGCTTTTGCCCGAAACATCGATTTTACTGCTTCTTGGATGCTGCCTGAACTGCTGTGCTTTTCCAGCACCACTAATCCAGATTCTAAATTCATTAGTCATGACTGCATGAGGAATGGTGGCCAGAGTCTTATAGGGTTCTGAACAACACGGGCTAAGGTGAGGAATGGGTTGTGATGAAATCTGTGGGAGAATCGTGTTCTTAATATCGGGAGCAGTGAGCTGCATTTTCCAACTAAGCTCTAGATGTTGAGAAGAGATTCTCACCAGACAGTTGCGAGATGCCTTTTGAGGGGAATAATTGCTTGTGAGCAGCATCAACAATTGCAGATCTCACTTCATTAATACCTAGCTTCCTATCCTATCTCCCATTGTGAGGAAACTAGATACCAAGAATTGCTGATCTGAAAGTTAGAGCAAGTACCTGGTTACTACAGCTTGCTACTTGTTCCCCCAAACTGCTACTTTGGACAACTTGCAACAACACCTCAGGGTACATTCCAGTGCATCGGTTGCACTCACCCCCATCCAAGATTAGATTAGATTACAGATTAGATTAGATTAGATTACAGTGTGGAAACAAGCCCTTCGGCCCAACAAGTCCACACCGACCCGCCGAAGTGAAACCCACCCATACCCCTACATTTACCCCTTACCTAACACTACGGGCAATTTAGCATGGCCAATTCACCTAACCTGTACATCTTTGGACTGTGGGAGGAAACCGGAGCACCCGGAGGAAACCCACGCAGACACGGGGAGAACGTGCAAACTCCACACAGTCAGTCGCCTGAGTCGGGAATTGAACCCGGGTCTCTGGCGTTGCGAGGCAGCAGTGCTAACCACTGTGCCACCGTGCCGCCCACGATGTTGGTATCCCACACCTGCCAGCCTCTCAGGACCCTCTTAATGCCTCACCAGTCCCCCATACACTTCTGCATTTTAAAGCTACGCTTCAGTGTGCACTAACAGCTAAATACTGAAAT
This sequence comes from Chiloscyllium plagiosum, assembly GCF_004010195.1. Classification (NCBI taxonomy): domain Eukaryota; kingdom Metazoa; phylum Chordata; class Chondrichthyes; order Orectolobiformes; family Hemiscylliidae; genus Chiloscyllium; species Chiloscyllium plagiosum. The sequence continues at coordinate 73,298,004 of NC_057712.1, forward strand.
ACTGCTGAAAGGACACTTTACACAGGGACAGAAATCAAAGTCATCGAGTGAAACAGGCTGCAATAAAGGGTGCCTTGCTCACTCTCTTAGTGCTCACCCACCCTGAGCACAATTGGATGTCCACATTAGCTCTGCATTGACTTGACTTGTCTCTTTGTGCTTTGCTCCCCTATTCCTCAAATAGAGCTACCAGCTCACCGTACAGCTGTATTGCTGTGCTGTTTGGTGCAGATCCCTGCTAAGCTTTTCATGGGTGTCAGCAGTCATCAGCCAAGTCAAGGAAGATTGTCTTCCTTCAGAGGCTCCCAGCGCAGTAAGTTAAGGATGACTATTAATATTGGTCCAGAGGCTTGGATGTGGTCAGTCAGCCACTTGGGATGGTCAAGGCCAGGGTGCTCAGAGGGTGAGGAGCTGGATGTTTGACAGCCCACCATTTGTCTTGGCTCTTAAAGCCCTATTGTAGTCTGCTTACTGCTGAAATGAGAAAATGAGAGGGACCAAATATGAAGGAGGGTGGAACAATTAGTGCTGGTTCTGATGGGGAAAATGTAGTGAAGTTTCTCTGGAGAGTGAGTGAGTAGATAGTGCAGAGGTCACGCACGGTTGGGAGAATGGGGTTTGGCATGGGGAGTTGAAGGAAAATGTTGCATATAATAGTGAAAAGAGTAGATCCTTTGCCCCGGTGGAAAATGGGTACAGTAGCAGAGATAGAGTGATTGTGAGGTAGCTGTGAGAAATGGTGGCATCTACTCTGGCGGTGTAGACAAGATCATTGTCCTTCTTCCTTCACTGCTGAACATTTCTCCAGACAACTGGGACTGCAATTACCAAGGACCTTGCACTGCCTTGACTCAGGAATCTTTAGGTACCTGTCCACAAAGTGGGGCATGAATTTCCCAAAATCTGCCACATCTGGGGCGAATGTCACAAACTGTATGTGCTCCTCCTCCAGACTGACACAGATGCCAGGGTTGCCGGTCTATTCTAGGATACCCCAGTCATGGTGAGTTCTTCCAGCTAAGGCAAGTGGTAGAATCAAGCTAACAACAGATAAGAGGGTAACCATAGTGGATAACTCATGAGCTGAGCTTGAGATGATAGTGCAAGTAAACTCATATGGAGAAACCCTCCATGAAACCCAAGGAAAATGAAATAGATATAATATTGTAAGATTCAACCCAGTGTTACTTATATCACTGACTACAAACTTTGTCCCACATGGCCACTACTTTTTTTTAAATGTCATCTTTATCAGTGTTATGGGCTCAATTTTAATTCTGTGCAAGTGTGTAGATTTTCAATAGGTCAAAATATTTTCCCCCATGTCCATGATTGGATACACATGAAAAGAAATCTCATAATCCTTTCCTGTTTCTGCAGTTTAAAAGATAAAAACTAACCCGAATAAATGATTCAGAGCATAGGTTGAATGCAAAGTGTGAACTGAAAGTTAGTGAGATGAATAAAGGATCCAGTAATTAATCTTCTCCTGATTAACATCAGCATGCATTTGTTATGGACCAGACCAGACCCCCTCAGAATATATGAAGAAGATAGTCCAGACCATAACCTTATCTTATTTTAAAGGCAAGAGCCAGGAATTTCATTCCAGATGCAATTTGATTGGTCAAACTATTGGATTTGAAAAAAAAATAGTTAAAAACAACAAAAGAAAGGGAAAATTGCAATAGCTTAACTCTATTGGAAAACTTAACAGAATAATCGATTATTTTACTACTAAACAGTGGCTGTTCCAATATAGTAACATCCCATGAACACACCTTTGGCAAATGATAGTCAATATAATAGACTGTCTCACATGCAATTCTAGCAGCTCAGGAGGAAATATATCCAGAGGATGGGGAAGGGGCCTCCCAGCTCCTGGGCCCTCCTGCCTCCTCACTCTGGTGATTTTCCCATCCTGTGTCCTGTTCCTTACATCCAGTGCTGAACACTATTTCAAATGTCTGTGTACTTCCCTGTGCATACAGAGTGCTTAATTATGATTTGACTTCACGCAGAAATTCCAAATGATGAAATATTGGCTCTGGAGTCATGCGCACATATGCATAGTTACCTACAGTCTCGCCTATTAGGTGAAGCTCCACACAATCTGACATTGTTGTACAGTCTTGGGTTAAGGCTGAACATCTTAGTATCTTGTGGAGTGAAGTCTTTTATCCACAGGGCTAATTTCTATCACATATCTTGTTCAAACAAGAACCTCTTCTTGTTAAGACTCAATGGAGATTGATTTGCTATTACTGTGAATAAATCATTCCTTTCGAGAGCCAGTCAAGGGAAAGACCATTGTTGGCAGCATGTCTCTACCCACATTTACGCTTGTTGAGGTGATGGGGTGGGGGGGTTGGTTTGTTAAAGTGGCAGATGATGGGGGTGTGAGCGAGTGGTATGGAGCAAGGTGGCAGGTTGGTAAGGGTAACATGCCAGATGGCTGAGGGCAGTAGAGTGTCAGATGAATGGGGAGGTTAAGATTCAGGTGACATCTGGTGAGGGGCTGGGTTGCTAACTGCTCCGATTATACGGAGACTGGGATATCAAGGCCATGATATATTGAAAAATGCAAATAGTAGGAAGTCAGTGAGACATTCTTCAACATTTGTTTTGTCATAGTACTGTCCCATTTTCAGGTAAGTAAAGGACAGTTGAAAAAAATCAAAATCCCTCAGTCTAGTAATTTTACCAAAGCACAGCTGTTTCTGGTTTAACTAAGAGTGGAAGAGTCTTTGGTATATAAAAAATGGCATCACCACAACATGGCATAAAATGAAACCAAAGCCTGTTAAGATGTCAAACGCAATTAAAATGCAACTATTTAAAAATAATTTTCTAAAGAATGCTTCAAAGGTTTTGTTTTATTCATTCATGGGACTTGGGCATTGCTGGCTGAGCCAGCATTAATTGTCCATTCCTAGTTGCTTTTGTGAAGGTGATGATGTGCTGACTTCTTGAACCACTGCAATCCATGTGCTGTAGGTAGACCAACAATGCAGGTAGGGCAGGAATTCAGGATTTTGACCACACTGATGGTAAAGAACCACTGATGGTCATAACTACTTATTTTAGAAATTGAAGGGCTGATTTCCCATTCTCAGCTCTTCTAGCAGGAAAAACACAGGAGGGAGGTGAGATCTTGGAAGGGTTCCACCTCTCATTAATGATATTTTAGAGCATACCTCTTTGCCAAACAAGTATATCGTAGGCCTCATTTGCCCAAGCTTTCTATCCTCCCTGGCTGCAGAATTAGGATAAATGGACAAAGTCTCTTCCCTGGGGTGGGGCAGTCCAGAACTAGAGGCTTGGGGTGAGAGGGGAAAAATATAAAAGAGACCTGAGGGGCATTTTTTTCATGCAGAGGGTGGTGCGTGTGTGGAATGGGCTACCAGAGGAAGTGATGGAGGCTGATTTAAAAGGCATCTGGACGGATATATGAATAGGAAGGGTTTAGAGGGATCTGGGCCGAGTGCTGCCAAGTAGGACTAGATTGGGTTAGGATATCTGGTCGGCATGGACGAGTTGGACTGAAGGATCTGTTTCCATGCTGTACATCTCTATGACTCTGTGACTCTAACGGGCAAACTCTTCTAACCCTTACTTATTGTTCCAAGGACTATCTCCATGGACCACTTGCAATGACTTAACTATCACCATTCCCAACATTTCTAATTCCCACATGTCCATTGATGGATGATCTTATTCCTGTTGGTTGGATGGGAAGTCTGTCATTGAGAGCCAGATGTTTAATTGTTATTACCCAATCTGGACTCCAAGATAAATTGTCCCTCTAGTTTTATTTTGCTTTTCAAGATTACAGCATTATTTGAATAAGGTTATTTGAAACTTGCCATAATCACTGATAGAAATATTTAATACAGTTTTAGTTCTATTTTTAAATCCAATATTAGAAATCACAAAAATGAACTGGTTAATGTGCTTAAACTGTTTCCTGTAAAAAACATATGTTTCTGACAATTTCATGCCAAACACAGATGGTAGTCAAAGCGTGTAATTCAGTCCAACAACATATTTGTTCATTACTTTTGTAGCTTGTTGCGATAGTGACTATAAATTTAGACAACTCCTTAATATTTGCCTTTTTTGGTTTATACAATTTATTTTATTTTGTCAGATACATGTGCAATTGTCAGTGATGATGCAGACATATTCCAATTTTAATGATACAATAAAAATTATTTGACTCAATGTGTGAAGTTATGCATTATTACAATAGTAACTTTAAAAGTACTATTTGGCTATTAAGCATTTTAGGATGGCTTCAGTTAGTGATAGAGGCTTTACAAACACAAGTTTATGTATTCATTCACTACAGGAATATCGCTAACATGAAAATGTTCTTCGATTCTTTTTATTTGCAAGTAAAGAAAAGGATAATGTCAATCATGTCTGACCTTTTAACAAGTCCCATTGGTCCATCAACATTGGATTTACTGATGTATGTTGACTCTGGATCCATACATCTTGTTTTAAAAATTCTCACCCCTGTTTCCAAGCCCCCCAGTTAGTCTGTAATCTTCTCCAGTCCTACAACCATTTAAGATCTCTGTACTTGTGCAATTCTGTCGTGTATGGAATTCGGATTTTAACTGCCATTAGCTGACATCACTTCAGTGGTTCCGACTGCAAAACCTAGAAATCTTTAAATCTCCACTCTCAATCCACTTTGAGACATGCTTAAAACTTACTCTACTCTGACCTTTTGATCACTTGTCCTCATATCTCCTTGCTGCTGAAAGCCAGAATTTTGTTTGTAATGTTGTTTGGCTATTCTGCTATATTAATGGTGTTACATAAATAGACATTTTGTTGAAGCACATTGCTCCTGATTTTACTGCATGGAGGTTTTTAGCTGGTGGGCAGTGTGTTGGAAACACACCGTCTGCAAGACTACACCCATTTAAATTCCACTGACCACCTACCCAATTGATGACCAACAACCAATGCTGGAAGTGTCTTGTGATCTGTTTCTGGGGCCATCTCGTAGAGGTCCTACATTTCAGGTTTAGTGGATCCACTGCATGATTGGTCTATGTTTTTCCTAGCCCCTACACAGAAGTAAAAGAAAGATATATTTTTAGCCTCTACGAGCTTATTTACATCTGGAGAGCTGTCTTTATCTGGTGAGAAAGTGACAGTGACTGCTTATTAAAATTGTAATTTGATGATGAGGCTGTCATCAAGTTCTGTCTGCAGTTGTGAGGAAGGACTTTACCATCATTGGGTGGGTCCTTGCTTCCTGTTCAGTAGTGCTTAAAATTTGGAACAGGTCCTGGCAGATAGGTCTGCCCACTCTAAGTATCCACTCTCTTTGTTTCCAGTGGTTGGAGGGAGGTAAAATGGATTCTATTGTGTAGGATTCTCCTCTACGCAGTGGGGTAGCAATGGGACAGGGCTTACACAAGCTCTGTGAAACTATCATAATTCCTGTTCCACGTCTTGCATTAGGAATCTTTTTTCTACACTGGAAATAAACAGAATTGATCTTTTACAGCACTAATGGTGTCTTTCATTTTTACAGCTGCTAGCTCTGGTAGCATGTCATTTCTCTAATTACATCGATTTCTCCATCTCCTGATGCTGCCTGGCTTGCTATGTTCTTCCAGCCTCCCGCTGTCCACTGAAGATTGTGGCTGAGATAGTTCACTGTCACCAATCCTCCTTTCTCTCTGCGTTTAGTCCACGGGCCTGTCCAATTACCAGTGGTGGAGCACAGATCGCATGAGAGTCATAACAAGAAGAGACACATCTTATATATCGTGGCATACTTCATTGTATGACAGCAGTAGGTACAATTAATATGTAACATGAACTAGTTAAGTATAATTACAACAATTAGGAGCCAGATACTTTACACCTGTCTCCATCAAGACTTCCTGTAAGACATACTGTTTCTCCACCAAAGACTTTCTGACATCACCAAATTGGTGAAACTAAAGGAACTGCAACATTAACTCTTTCAGAACCTTCTACAAACTGAGGAAGACAACCAGTGTCCATGTGATGGGAACAGTGTGGTCAACATCTTTGAAGATCTCTGGTTAAATGCACAGTGGCTCAGTGGTTAGCACTGCTGCGTCACAGCGCCAGAGACCCAGGTTTGATTCCAGTCTTGGGTGACTGTCTGTGTGGAGTTTGCACATTCTCCCCACGTCTGCATTGGTTTCTTCTGGGTGTTTTTATTTCCTCCCACAATCCAGTGATGTGCAGGTTAGGTGAATTGGCCATACTAAATTGCCCATCGTGTTCAGGGATATGTAGGCTGGGTGCATTAGTCAGGGGAAATGTAGACTAATAGGGGTAGGGGAATGGGTGTGGGTGGGTTAATTTTCAGAGGGTTGGTGTGGATTTGTTGGTCCAGATGACCTTTTTCCACACTGAAGGGATTATATGACAAACCTGAGGCCTCAAATGGGAGGTGTTTAGATCCATTTTGGAAGGAGAGATGTCTATTAAAATACCTGTTATCAGATTATGACATTAATGCTTCGCAGATTCCATTCTGGTGAGTCCTGGTTGGAAGTGTTACCCAGATAAACTGGACAGGAACACAATCTGTATGTGCACACAATGCTTGGAAGGGGCAAGCAACCCAGCATGTGTGACTGGAATTGGAAGTAGAGAGGAAAATTGAAATCCTCACGTACTGGACCACATATGACTCTTCCCCCTCATCCATTTCCTGTGGGAAATTGAACTTTCTCAGGATTTATTTATCAGGTCAGAACAAAAATAATCTGTGATTCTTCTGCCTCTTTTCTGTATCCAAAATCAAAAAAGGTCTGTCATTAGTTTTGCATTGAATGCAATGGGTTTTTAACTTTAAAAGGCTGAACCATTTTCCCTTTATTATTCTGTTGTCAAACTGTATCAATTTGCCATTGGAGAAGATGTTATCAGTCATCCGCACACATGGCGAAGTGTTTTCTCTTCTGTCGGCATTGTGTCACTAATCTTTAAAGCCAGGTAAAGCCTGCGTTTGATAAACTGTTGTTTAATAACCGTGGGTGTAAAATGCGATGCTGTCTTCTTTCCCAACAGCAGAAATTGCGTTATGTGTGTCTGAGAAATGTACCGATTGCACTGTGTGACTGAAATCGGAGTTCCTGTCTAAAGGGTTTTGTAAGTTACCCCAGGCACCGCAACTTCCTGATGCAACGAAGTACTGTTTGAGCTAAAGTTATGTCGAGATAATGAGAAAAACAAGTAAGTTAGTCGACTGCTTGCAGGATTTTGTTTTCTAAATTTAAAAACCAAGCTAGAGAAGGGCTGATGGGCTGGATGGCAGTGTGATTTATTTTTAACTGATCCTACATTTGATGATTATGCTTCTTAAGGGTCGGGGAAAGATCATAAGAGGAAATGGGGGGAGGGGTAATAACTGAATGCATAGGAAACGTTTTAAACTGATTTCTCTCCTGTGATGTGATGCACATGTTAAAGCAGATGAAATGATATGATATTCAATTTATACCAGATTAAACCTAAGTTTTTGATTTTTGTCATTTTTAACTGTTGGTTCTTCATAGTCCGTTACGAAAGACAGACTGAAACAGTGGCTCTTTGAGCAGTTTATATACATTATTTGAACAAGTTGCCTCCCTGGTAGCTGTTATTTTCCGTGATATATTTGCCTGCTTATATTCTTATGCGGTGTCTTGGGCACACATTAAACTAAAGACCCTGGTTAAATGAAAGTTGCTGTTGCAGTTCCACATATTTATTCTGTGAAGGCTTTTGCCAACTTCACCTAAATTTCAGTGTCTGAGCACGATAAGAAATTGGAAGGTTTGTGGGTACAGAGTGGATAGTGCATGGACAAACAGTCAAAGGCGAGAAGGCATATGGGCTTCTTGGTTGTATTAATAGTAATTGAATCAAAAGAGTGGAAGTTATGCGGAACCTTCATAAAACACTGGCTAGCCCCCATCCAGAATGTTGTGGTCAATTCTGGGCACCATACTTTCGAAAGGATGTAGATTTTTGAAGTGGTGCAGGAACATTTAGCAGACATAGATGACTTCAGTTGTTTATAATGAGTACAGAAATTAGAGTTATTTTACATGGAACAGAGGTTAAGAGGTGATTGATACAAGTATTCAAAAGCATGGCTAGAATAAATAAGGACAAACTTGCCATTGGCAGAGTGCTGGTAATCAGAGGACATTAAAATACTGGTAAATTAATCAGATGCAATATGAGGAAAAATGTTTCCAAAGCCAATTACAATCTGGTATACATGACAGATTGATAGAAGCAGATTCAGTCATAACTTTCAAAAAGGACTTCCACAACCTCTAAAAGAGAAAACATATGACTCTATGACTCTATTTGCAGACTGGGTTATAGAGAAAGATAAGTGCGAGGTGATGCACTTGGGCAGGACAGACAAGGCAAAGGAACACATGATGAAAGTTAGGATCCTAAGAAGCTTTATGGTGTGCATTAAACTAGAGTCAAGATTAGAGTGGTGCCGGAAAAGCACAGCACGTCAGGCAGCATCTGAGGAGCAGGAAAATCTGGAGCAGGATTTTCCTGCTCCTTGGATGCTGCCTGACTTGCTATGCTTTCCAGCACCACTCTAATCTTGACTCTGATCTCCAGCATCTGCAGTCCTCACTTTCGCCCTGTCCATTAACCTAGTCCTTTAGGGATTTAGGAGAGATATGTAAAGTTGTTAAGAAGGTATATGGTGTAACTTTATTAGTCAAGGCATAGAGTTTGAAGAGCAGAGATGTTAGTACTATAAAACAATGGTTCGGCTATAGCAGGAGTATTGTGTGCAGTTCTGGAATTCACATTACAGGAAGGATGTATTAGCATTGGGGAGGAGGCAGGGGAGATTTACCGTGATGCTTCCTAGGCTGGAGAATTTGATGAGAGGTTGGACAGACAGTGGCTATTCTCCTTGGAGTAGAGAAGAGATTGGGGGTGGGGGTGGGGGGGGGGGGGGGGGGGGGGGGGGGGGGGGGGGGGGGGGGGGGGGGGGGGGGGGGGCGCGGAAAACGACATGATTGAGAATTATACAATTATTATAGGTATAGTTAGGATAGACAGGAAGAAACTTTGTCACGATGGAGGGCTCAATGACCAGGGGTTGTAAATTTAAGCTAAAGGTCAAAAGGCTTACAGGAGATGTGAGAAATACTTTTTCAGCCAGAGGGTATTGGGAATCTGGAACTCATTGCCTGGAAGGGTGGTGAAGGCAGAACCCCTCAGTAACATTTAAGAAGTATTTAGATATGCACTTGTGATGTCAAGGCATACAAGGCTACACGCCAAGTTCTGAAAAATCGGATTAGAATAGTTAGCTGGTTGTTTTTGATGGAACATACAGGATGGGCAGAAGCTCTCCATGACAGTAGGGTGTGGAATCAATTAGCTATTCAATCAAAGAACCCACAGATATGTAACAACCTCTACTTCGTGATGGGATCCCACCACTGCACATTTGTTTGAGGTGGAATATTGAATATCTTGCTTGGATAATGGAAGTGACTATTGTTATGCATTACAGCAAACCTAAGAAATAAAGAACTGAATCTAACTCAATGAACAAAATCAATTTTCTAGTTTAAAAGGTATAGACAGGAGTTCAAACTAACAATAACTAAAATAGAAAGCTGAGTTAACCTTGTTGAGAAATGCACAGATGCAATGAAAATTCAAAGCGCAGTGCTTTGAGTGTACCAAGGAATTAGAACAGTTTGACGAATAATCACAGTGTTGATATCATTTAAATTCTATCTAATTTAACCTAATTAGCAGTAGGTTACAAAACAATTGCCCATTTTCTATTTATATTGTTTATACATTTTTTCACCTATCTGTCGGTACTCCTAAAATGCTAGGCAAAAATAATTGAAGGCTTGATGATAAATGTCACTCTCTTGAAGCATGCTGTGACCATAAGGCATAGGAGGAAAAACAGGCTAGTCAGCCCAAGTCTACTTTGCTATTCAACGAGATCATGGATGATCTGATCATCCTCAACTCCACTTTCTTCAGAACTCTTGATTGCTTCACTGATTAATAATCTCTCTATCTCAGCCTTGAATATGCTTAATGACCTAGTCTTAATATTCTGTGGTATAGAATTCCACAAATTCACTACCTTCTTAGAGAAGAAATTCCTCCTTATCTATTCCTTTATTTTTGAGACTATGCCCTTTTGGTCATAGACTTTCCCACATATAGAGGCGACTTTTTCAAATCTAGCCAATCAAGTTCCCTCAGAATCTTATATGTTTCAATAAGATCACCCCTCATTCTTCTAAATAGCAGTGAATACAGGCCCAAGTTAATCCACATGAGACAGACCCTCCATACCTGCTCTTCACTGCCTCCAATGGTAATGTATCATTTCCAGCGGGGGTCTGACCAATGTCTCATGTAGTTCCCTTTTATACTCCATTCCCTTTGGAATAAAAGCCAAAATTCCATTGGCCTTCCCTATTACCTCCTGAAATTGATTGCTATCTTAGAAACAAATTACTGTAGATGCTGGAATCTGTACTGAAAGTAATGAATGCTGGAGATCATAGCACGTCAGACAGCATCCATGGAGAGAGAGAGAGAAGCTAACATTTCCAGCCTAGATGACTCTTCATCAGAACTACGATGAAGAGTCACTTAGACTTGAAATGTTAGCTTGTTGTCTCTCCATGGATGCTGTCTAACCCACTATAATCTCCAGCATTTGTTGTTATGAATGCTATCTTTTTGTGATTAATGCTGTCAAATTCCTCTGTTCTACAGCTTTCTGCAGTCTTTCTGTCATTAAATATTCAGCACCTCCTGCAAAAGTGCATGGCCTCATGTTTTCACACATTATATTCCGTTTGCCAAATTTTTGTCCACTCTTTAATCATGTCTGAATCCCTCTGTAGACTCTCTGTGTCATCCTCATCACTTGCCTTCCCCCCCCCACAACCCCCTCCCTATTTTTGTGATATTGCAAACTTTCTTGGAGGACATTCACTTTCCAACATAATGGCCTCTTATCTGATTAAGTAGCCGAATGTGATATCTTAGGAGAAGGTGATGGGCAAGCTGAAAAGTCTGAAGGTTGATAAGAACCCCAAACTGAATGGCCTCCTATGAGGGTTCTGAAGGAAATAGTTGAGAAGATTGTCGAGGCATTGGTGGTGGTCTTTCATGAATTGGGTTTGAGCTATAGGGAGAAGCCAAATAGACTGGAGCTATTTTCCCTAGAGCATCGGAGGCTGAGATGTTACCTTATAGAAGTTCATAAAATCATGAGGGGCATGGATAGGTTGACTAGTGAAGGTATTTTCTCCAAAACTCGAGGGCATAGGTTTAAAGTTTGAGGGGAAAGATTTAAAAGGGACCTAATGGGCAACGTTTTCATGCAGAGGGTCGTGCATGTATGGAATGAGCTACAAGAGGAAGTGGTAGAGGGTGGTAGAATTACAACATTTAAGAGACATCTGAATAGGTATATGAATAGGAAGGGTTAAGAGGGATGTGGGCCAAATGGAGGTAATAGCCTAGTGGTATTATTGCTGGACTGTTAATCCAGAGACATAGATAATGTTCTGGGATTGGGTTTGAATCCTGCACAGCAGATGGTGGAATTTGAATTCAAAGAAAAATCTGGAATTAGGAGTAATGATGACCATGAAACCATTGTTGGAAAAACCATTTGGTTTGGCCTACATCTGACTCCAGACCCATAACAATGTGGCTGACTCTTAATTGTCCTCTGGGAAATTAGGGATGAGCAATACATGCTGGCCTAGCAAGCGACACTCTTATCCTATGAATTAATTTTTGAAAATACTGGCAAGTGGGATTAGATTAATTTAGGACGAGTTGGACGGAAGGGTCTGTTTCCATGCTGTATATCTCTATGACTCGCTGTATCAAGTTGCTGTGATAAGTTTGCTCATTTTCCCTGCAGTCACACTCTGGTCTACACCACTTGCATGAACCTTGGACAATTGGAGGGGCCTCATACTTGCATCACCTGAAGTTACACGTTCCTATCCCTGATCACAGATGAATCTTGAATTACTTTAGAAAGGTGTAAGCACCCTCTAGAGCAAAGCATACGGGTAGCTTCCTTCTTCCCTGATGGGCCACAATGTCTGCAGCTCAGACTCCAATTTCTTTAATCAGCTTCAAATTTCCTTGAGCTGCACACCCTAACTATGGATGTGTTCACTCTGGAAGACATTTTCGTATCCAGCAACCTCCACATATTGCAGTAGTAACACTGTGTTGCCATCACTACCATATTTGGTTTAATTATAAATGAATGACACTAGATTTCCTGCACTTGCAAAATTGGGTTCCATTGTGTATAAGTGGTCCAAAATAACACCAGAAGTTGGAGGTGTTACTGAGTGTAACTGATATGCATAAAATGGACAAATTATACTGGCAGTAAGCATGTAACAGGGATTTGGTGCCAACTCTCCCATTCTGGAGCTTAACGTTCCAGCTACTGCCATCTCCAAACCTCACCTTGGCTGAACCTGTGTTCAGTAGCAGGAGTGTCTGCTGAATGTAAAGGGATCATCAAAACATTTCATTTTGGTTGCTGATTGATTTTTTGTTTGCTCACTGTGAGTGTAGCATTTGGTGGTTTCCAGAATTGTTTAAAGAAGGATTTCCTCTTTGCTTCAAGGTTTCTGTAAAAAAGTCACTTGCGTTGTGACTTTTGCCACTGATTGCTCCAGAAATTAACATAATTTTCACACAGTTTGGAAAATCTTTTTCCTTTGTCCCACCTCCTCAAAGGCAGCCAGTGTGGAATTCTGGAATATGCTCCATCCTTGTTGCTCATTAATTGTGTTCTCCTTGGCCTGCACACAGTGACACTGCCAGAATGCAAGTCCCTTTTGAGAGACGCAGTCTGGCTTTGAACAGTGCTGGTGTTAAAAAGAATTGGGCCTCCTACTGAGAGTCTCAGCAGAGGTAACACTGGCTGAACTCAGCTCTCCTGCAAATCAGCAGGCAGTCCAGATGAAAAGGAAAACAACATGAGCATTTGTACAGCACTATTTGCAACACCAATCATCTCAAAACACTTTTCAGCCAATCAAGTACTTTTTAAAATATAATCCAATTTGTAGAGTAGGAATTGTGGGAGCCCCATTGTTTATAGCAAACTCCCACAAACAACACTGTGATAGCAACTAAGTCATTTTCTTTCTGTGATGTTTGAAGGATAATCATTGTTTAGGATATTGGGGCTAACTCCCGTTCAATATAGTGTCCTGGGATTTTTCCATCTAAGTAGCCAAATGGTTGCAGTTTCATATCTCATTTGAAAGACGGCATCTCTGATATTGCATTGCTCCCTTGTTGCAATGTCAGTCTTAATTATTGAGCTCCAGTTTGTAGAGTTGTACATGACCCCAGATTTTTGAGACTTGGTAGTAAGTGTCATATTATCTGAGCTGTGGCTGGTATTTGCTAAGAGTGTTAACCATATCAGAATTAATGGGCACAGATTAGTGATATTGAGCAACCTGCCCCTGTATTTGGACTCTATTTTGCAATTTGAATTTCACATGGATTCTTGTGAGCTTGTCATTTTAGGAGGTAATATGAAGGTGTACAAGGTGGTGAAATCTATGAATACTTTTGATCAGGGCAAAGGTTTTGTTCTTAGTGTGAATTGTTTGCACTCAGGTCATTTCATAGGATCAAAAGAACATGAGAACGAGAAGCAGTAGTAGGCAATTCAGCCCACTAGCTTGCTCCTCCATTTGATTCGATCATGGCTGATTTCACCTCAGCCTCAACTCTACTTTCCTGTCTACCCTCCATAATACTTCAATCCATTACTAATTAAAAATCCATCTACCTCCTACTTAAATCTCGATCCCCTTCACCGTCAGGACTGACCACCTGAAGGTGCTGGGTATTTGGTTCGGGGGGGGCTGGGGCATGCGCCAAGTCTTGGGAGGAGCGTATCAGCAAAGTGAGGCAGAAACTGGGCAGATGGAAGCTACGATCGCTCTCCATCGCGGGAAAAAACCTGGTCATCAGGTGTGAGGCACTGTCATTGCTATTAGACGTGGAACAGGTCTGGCCTATTCCCAGAAACTGTGCCGCTGCAGTCACCTGGGCCATCTTCCAGTTTATATGGAGGTGAAAGATGGACCGGGTCCGAAGGGACTCGCTGTACAAAGATCTGGGCAATGGGGGAAAAAATACACCCAATGCCACCCCACCCACCATATGCTATGACCCTTCCCTCTCCACCCCAGCCACACTCAGACTCACCGAAAACCCCACCCCGAACCCTGCCACATATTCACTATTCCCCCGCCCCCCTCCCGTGTACACTTCAAACTTTCTGAGGCCGAACGGTCTGTCCTCAGGAAAAAGCTCACATTTGTACTCCTCTGCCTCCACCTCAACAAATTTAAGATCGGCCATGACGTGGAGCTTTTCTTCCACTGCCTCAGCCTCCGTGCCATCTTCTTTGACAAAAACTCCCGACTTCCCTCAGATTAGATTAGATTAGATTAGATTCCTTACAGTGTGGAAACAGGTCTTAGGCCCAACAAGTCCACACCAACCCTCCGAAGAGTAACCCACCCAGACCCATTTCCCTCTGACTAATGCACCTAACACTACGGGCAATTTAGCATGGCCAATTCACCTGACCTACACATCTTTGGACTGTGGGAGGAAACCGGAGCACTGGAGGAAACCCACGCAGACACGGGGAGGATGTGCAAACTCCACTCAGACAGTCGCCTGAGGCTGACCCCTTCTCCTGACTCCAACCTTCCTCCTCCACTTGGTCACCACCTCCTTTATATCGCAGAGGCCGAACGCCAACTCTTCGACACCACATCCTACCTCCCTCTTGCCCATGACCCCACCACAACCCATCATGCCCAAATCCAAGACACCATCAGCACCCTCATTTCCTCTGGTGATCTCCCAGTCCCATACTGCCTGGTTCTACCTGCTCCCCAAGATCCACAAGCCCAACTACCCTGGCCAACCCGTCACCTTGGCATGCTCCTGCACCACAAACATCATCTCGTCCTACCTCGACTCCATCGTTTCTTCCTTAGTTCAGACACTTCCCACCTACATCACCAACTACACCCTCCCTATCTTCAATAACTTTCTGTTCCCTAGCCCACAGTGTCTTTCTCTTCATTATGGATGTGGTGTACTTATACATGTCCATACCCCACAAGGACAACCTTCAGGCCCTCTGCTTCTTCCTCTCCAGTCCCCCTCCACTAATACCCTCCTCCGCCTCTTCAAACTGGTTCCCACCCTCAAAAGCATTTCCTTTAACTCCTCCCATTTTGTTAAATCAACGGGGTGGCCATGGTTACCTGGATGGGCCCTAGCTACGTCTGCCTCTATGTCGGCCTTATCGAACAGTTCCTCTTCAGCACCTTCACAGGCACTTTACCCTAACTCTTCCACCATTACATCGATGGCTGCATCGATGCAGCATCCTGGGCCCAGGCTGAACTGGAGCAGTTCATCGACTTCGCCCACAACTTCCACCCCTCCCTCATATTCACTTGGTCCATCTCAGACACCTCCCTCCCCTTTCTTGACCTTACCATTTCCATCTCCGGTGACAGTCACCATACGGACGTTTACTATAAACCTACAGACTCCCATAACTACCTGGACTACACCTCCTCCCACCTAGTATCCTGCAAAAACTCTGTCCCTTTCTCCCAATTCCTCCGCTTCTGCTGCATCTGTGTGGATGGGGAGACAGTCCACTCGCAAGCATCGCAGATGCCCACCTATTTTGAACAATGCGCTTTTCCTCCCTCCATCATTCAGACAGCTCTCTCCCATTCCCCGTTCCGCTGCTCTAACCCCCCCCCCCCCCCAACGTAATAAGGACAGAGACCCCTTGACCTCACCTACCACCCCACCAGTCTCCGCATCCAATGCATCATCCTCAAACACTTCCACCAACTCCAAATAGACTCCACCACCAAGGACATCTTTCTCTCCTCACCCCTGTCTGCCTTCCACAAGGACCGTTCCCTCTGACAGTGCTTGGTTCACACCACCCTCACCATCAAACCCCAGAACCTTCCCCTGCGACCAGAAAAGATGCAAAACCTGCCAGTGAGCCCCAAACAATCTTTCCAGGTGAGACAGAGGTTCACCTGCCTCTCTTCCAAATTATTTTACTGCATCAGGTGCTCCCGATGTGGTCTTATCCACATTGGGGAGATCAAGCGTAAACGTAGGGAACTGTTCTCCTAGCATCTCAATCGGGCCCGCAACAGCCTACCAGACTTCCCATTTCAATTCCGCTAACTGCTCCCTTTCCGACATGACCATCCTTGGCCTCCTCTGCCGCCAAAACAAACCACAGTGTCTATTGGAGGAACAAGACTTAATCTTCCGCCTGGACACACTACAGTCTGGAGGACTCAACATTGAGTTCTGCAATTTCAAATTAACTCCCTCCCCATCCCCTGACTCCCTTCCCAGCCCCTTCCTCTCCCTGCCACTGCTCCAGATTCATTCCTCCCGTTGACCAACCAGGTCATACCCTCTACCTGTCTTTATTTCATCACCCTGCCCCCGCCTCCCCCTTCATTTGCAGATCCCCACCCCCGTCCTGAAGAAGGGTTATACCCGAAACATTGACTTCTTCACCTCCTGTTGCTGCTTGGCTTGCTGTGTTCTTCTAGCCTCCTGCCTGTCTACTTGCTGGAGTTTCTGCAGGGTGCCTATGTTCAATTTCTATCTACCCTGGAATAACAACCAGCTGACCAGTGGAAAATCCAGGCTTTTGTTTCTTTTGGCACTTGATCTATTGTTTGAAACTGTTTTGGTGGGATAATTGGTTGCTAAGTAGCCCCTGCCAGCATTTACTGTTGATTTATGATAAAATGACAAAGGATCATGAACTTTATCATTTATTCTAAATCAAGTGTTTTATTCAATGCATTCTTTAAATAGCTTTTATATATTATTTAATTCTCTGTAAAAGCGCAATGTTTAAGTATGATGTTGACATGTAAAGACGATGATTGCTCATGAAAACCATTTCACTAGGGGATTTGCACTTAGTGGTTGATTCTAAAATTTATGTAAACTAAATTTTAAAAGCATCTTAAGCAAAAATGTAAGCCTGGTATTGGAATGTCATGGCAGATGCTTAAGGGGATAAAGTGATGTTGGAGGTGTGCGATGATGCTGAGGAGGATGGGCAGCAGTTGGATAGCCGTTGTGAGAGTTATCGTGATGTTTGTACTTCAAAGTCTTCATTCATATTTCCCCTGAAACCCTTGATGCCCTTGCATAACAATAATGTACCTATGCCTGTCTTAAAAATACTCAATGACTCCACCTCCACCATCTTCTGAGGTAAAGAGTTCCAATATTGCAAAATCCTCTGAAAGAAAAATGGGTGTCCTCATCTCTGTCCTAAAAGGTGCATCCCTAATTTTACAACAATGCTGCCTAGTTCTGGACTGATTAACAAGAGGGAATAACTTTCCGTGTCTAACTTGTCTCGACCATTCAGGATCTCAAACACTTCAATCAAGTAACTCCTCACTCTGCAAACTTCAGTGGAAATGAACTCAGACTGTCCTCATAAGACAACAAGTTCATTTCATGTATCAATGTAGTGAACCTCCTGTGAAATGCCTCCAATGCATTTACATTTCCCTAAATAAGGAGACAAAAACTGGACACAGTTTTTGATATGTGGTCTCAACATTGCCCTGCATAAGTAAGGCATTACTTTTATGTTCAATTCCTCTTGTATCTCATTAACCCTCTTGGTTATATGCTATACAACATACTAACTTCTTGTGATTTAGGCTGCAGTGGAACATTAAATCCCTTTGCAACGCAGATTTCTAGTCACCCTCCATTTAGGTTATCCTCTGCCTTTTTATTCTACCTGTCAAATTGAATAAGTTCATGTTTTGCTATCTAATGCTCAAGTTGCTATTCACTAAACCTATCTGTATCCTTCTGAAAGTTCCTTATATTTTCTTCATAGCATACTTTCCTGTTTATCTTTGTGAAATCTGTAAATTTGGCTGCCACGACTTTATTTCTGTTATCTAAGTCATTGATATAAATTGTAAAAAATTGAGGCTTCAGCATAGATCCCTGCAGGACTCCACTCATCACATCCTGCCAATTGGGTAAAGACCCATAAGTGCTGACTCATTATTTTCTACCAGCCAGTCAGTAATCTGTTTATGCTAATATGTTACCCTCTGCATTATGAGCTTTAAGCTTCGGCAATAAACTTTGATTTGGCTCTTTATCAAATGATTCCTGGAAATCCACGTACAGTACATCTACTGGATCCCCTTTATCCTTAGGACACATTATTCCTTCAAAGAAGTCTAATAAATTAGTTAAACATGATTTTCTCATTACAAATCTGGGCTGACTCTTTCTGATTACCTTGAGTTTTTCGAAGTGCACAGCTAGATGTTCAGCTAACTTTTTTTTGTTTTTCACCTCCTCCCTTGTGGATTAGATTTGCTACATTCTAATCTGATGGACGCTTTTGTGTATCAAATGGATTGTGGAATATTAATACCAATGCATCTACTAACTCATTAGCCACCTCTGTAATGGCCCTTGGATGAAGTTCGTCTGGACACGAGACATGTCAACCCATGGCTCTGTCAGTTTGCATAGTAGCCCTTCTCTAGTGAATCTAATTTTACTAAGTTCCTCTCTCTCTTCTATCTCCTAATTTACAGCTATTACCAGAATGATTTTTGTACCCCTGTAGCGCAGGCAGTAGCAAAGTATTTGTTAATTCTACCAATCATTTCCTTATTTTCTACTATTAACACCCCATTCACACTTGCTGGAGGACCAATACTTGTTCTTTTTCTTGATAAGTATGTGTAGAAACTCTTGTTATCCATTTGCAGCTAGTTTCTTTTCATAGTCTAGTTTCTTCCTCCTAACCGACCTTTAGTCATACTCTGCTGTTACCTGCAGTCATCTGACCTGCATGATTGGACCTCCCTTTTGAAGTTTTCTTTGCAGTAGGAATATATTTTTCTGAAATAGCCCCTTAAATGTCTGCCATGTGTTTCATTTGATCTATTACCTAGCTTAGTAAGCCAGTTTGCTTCAGCTCGTTCAGCATTTGTGCCCATACAATTGACCTAAAATACTAATCTTAGACCCAATATTCTCCTTTTCAAACTCGGTGTAAAATTCAATCATATTGTGGTTGCTGCTACTTAAAGTTGTCTTGACTCTGAGGTCATTAATTAATCTTGTCAGGTCACACAACATCTAGTCGACTATAACCTGCTTTCTTGTTGGTTCCAGAACATGCTGTTCTAAGAAATTACCTAGAAAGCAATCTATAAATCCTATATACAGGATACTACTGCCAATCTGATTTTGTTAATTTTATGTTTAAAGTCATTCATGATCATTGGTGTCTCTTTGCTGCAAATATCCAATATTTCATCTTGTATACTCCATCATACTGTGTGGTTACTGTTGCAGGGCCTGTAAAGTAGTTGGCTGTTAGTTGGCTCCTCCTAATACACCTGTAATGTCTTCTTTACTTTACTATTCCTCATCTCCACCCGAACAGGCTCTACATCCTGATCTCCTGAACCAAGGTCAACTCTTATGATTGCATAACTGCCATCGTTGATCAATAGTGCTATTTGTCTGCCTTTACTTAGCGCCTACTGAGGTTAACATGAAGGACTCTCCTTCTCAACCTCTCCCCTCACTTAAAATGTGGTGATTCTTGGGTTAAACCACCAGCAATCACCTCTCTCTTTAATGAGACTGCAGCCCTATAGTCCTTTGGGTCTAAGGCGACTTTACTTGTGTTATGTATTGTGGCTGCTTCATTGACTAAATATCTTTGCTGCGTTGATTTAATTCTGTCCTCTGCAGATTTCTAGTCCTGTTTCCTACCCACTATCCCCATCTTTGGGCTTCATCCAGGATTTATCCCAAAAGCTGCACATGCAGATTCCTTTTGCTCTGAACACTCCAATCCGGTAATCCCTATCTTTGTCGTGTTTGACATCATTGGTACTGCCTTGAGGGGTTTATCATGATAGAATACTTTCCCACAGTTTTTAGCGTGAGGGCATTCAAAAGGCAAGGCATTTGTTTGGGACTTCCACATACCCACTCTCATTGGGAATTGGCTGCTTATATCTGGGTGGTGGTGACTTGGGTGGCCTCTGTGGCAATACCACTTTTACAACCCCCCAGGCTCATTCTGCACCCTTAGTGTGGCATCTCATCCATGTAATTTCAGATTTCCCCTCCTCCTGATTCATTGTTGTTCATCATCACTCTTTCTCCCCATTAGCCTGTGAGCAAGGTGGATTTTCCCAAGTTTTCCATTCATTGATCACTTAATATTTATATATATACTTACAAGATCCTCCAGCTCTCTCTTCATGTATATCCATCCAATGGATAGATTCGACTAAGTTTTCTTGTTCTAACTTCCAAGTTCTTAATTATTTAAATCTAAATTTTTCACTGTTTGACAACAATGTGCATCAATAGCAAATTGATGCATTCAATGGAATCACACCAGCAGTCTTATTTCTCATTTTAAGCAGGTTATCCCATTAAGTACCATAAAGGTCTCCAACCGTCATTCCTGTATGACTCATTAGTCACATGTAAACTAAGTGAATAAACAAGGAGGGGCCAGGGGTTATCAATAGGGCTATAGAGGACCAGAGGGATGGCGGGTGTCATTACTTAGCACAGAGTCAACGTGGATAAAAACTTGTGAACTTATTTTTAGAAGGTTCCCCGATCGAGACTATTGATCAGGGTTCTGTCGAAGGGCAGTGAAAGACAAGCCATAGAAATGGCCCACCTCTGTGATGGGGTGGCTAGACGTACCTAGCCTGGCATGTTGCTCACTCTGTCAGGAGTGTCCACACCTGGATACTCTGGCCAGCAGTCATAAGGAGTTGAATCCCAGACTCATATCTTGCCAGCAATTTCTAAATAACTCCACAATCATTCTGACTCCTCAAACTGCAGAGCCAGCGTGTTAAACTACGGGTTTTTTGCAGCTTTCAGACTACTGGAAAAGTTTTCAGTGATTTTTATTATGTGTAAATTGGCTACCATTTCTGTTTAAGTAACAGTTAGTAAATTTCATTGCTAACACTCCAGATATCCTGTGGAAATAGGAGCGGCTTTATAAAATGCAGTTTATTTTCTTTCAGGATTTTTTGCTAAGGGACAGCATTTTTCATGGAATAAAACGTTTGTAATTCTACTTTGATCTGTTGTGAAATATAACAATGTATATGTAAAGAAATGCGTCATTGGGTGCCTTGAGATTGCAATGGTTAATAATTTTGGTGAGAATATGTCTAATGGAGAATTTCCAAACAGCAGGTTATTTTTTAAAACTTAATAATGGGTCACTTACAAAGCCAGCAATTAAGCCACACACCCTGCCTCTGGGGATCCTGCACACAACTAAAAAAAGAGTTCAGAGGCGCCAGTGTAGAAAATACTTAACACCTTATCCTGCCACAGTAAATAAAAAGGCTGATGATATGTGTATATAAACAGAGAGAAGAAGTTAGCGTTAACATTTCAGGTCAATAAGTCTTTGTTGGATCAAAGTGAACATTTTTCATTTGAATGCCAACATTACCCACCTTGAGAAGATTTTTCAGAAAAGGAACTTCCTGTCCACTATAATGCTAAAGAAAGTTTATGTGAACAATATATTATAGAAGTCTTAAATGTTCTGTGAATTAACTGGTATGCACAGCACGAAGGCACGGTAATAAAAACTAACAAAGCTGGTCAAATACCATCTGTGAAGGGAGCAGAGCAGGATAAACCTTTTAGATGTAGGGACCTCTGTCAGAACTTGGAAGAGGGGAACTTCTTCAAGATGAAGTTGAAAGTCACACAACACCAGGTTATAGTCCAACAGGTAACCAGTGGGCAGGGTCATAAGACACAGAATTTATAGCAAAAGGTCACAGTCTCATGCAATTAAAATGATATATTGAACAAATCTAGATTGTTGTTGAGTCTTTCATCTTTTAGACTGGTTTGCAGATTTCGGTTCATTAATATGTAAATCCCAGAAGTTCTTTTAAGTTGCGTTCTTGAGATAACTTAAGGTTTTATAAAAAAAGGTGACAGCTCAGCTCAGACAATATATTAAAGGTGTGAGGTTCTTCAAGGTGGATTTTCCTGGAAAGAATTGGCTGTTATGTAAACAGTGGGCAAAAGTTGCTAGTTTTGAGTCTTTGTGGAAGTAGGTTCTCCCCCTACCCAGGGCCAAGTTGTGTTTTCTTACACAATTAAAATCTTCAGGCTTTCAGCTTATGATGTATGCATGTAATTGTTAAACACTAAGGTTTATAAGCAGATTGGTAGGAAGTCCTTATTGTCCCCGGTTACACCTTTCAAGCTTCAACTTCTGGGTGCATTATTTAAAAGGCATCCAGGCAGTACTTCATTCTCTGTAACTCAGGAGCATAAGTCAACCGTTGCTCATCACCACCACCCACCCCTGTTTATGTCAGGAGCCAGGCAGAAGCAGCGCTATGTGAGTGAAATCCATTCCTGTTTGGATTCCTGGTTAGAGAATGCTGTGGAGCACAAGAATGCAGTTGATGACCCCTTGTACCTGAGGGAATCCAGCAATATTTCAAGGGATCCAAGGGATAGGATTTATGCACATCTAGATAGGAATAATGTGATCAAGGATAGTCAGCATGGTTTTATTTGCAAATCCCGCAGTGAAGGCAGCTTGCCTGTCTGTGTCCATGATAGGCAGAACAAACTGCATTCTTGTAATGGGCATCAGTGAGCAAATAAATATACTTTTGGTCACTGGCAAATGACGCCCAAGCCCCTAGCTGACATTAGAAAAGGGCTGATAGAGAGGTGGTTTGATGTTGCTGTGATCTCAGTGCCACTGACATCGCACCAGCTCCTAATCCATCAGTTTACAGATCTAATGGCATCCCAAGCCATGCCAAGTCTTCACTGTCACTGCCTTTCACTCATTTGCTGAAATGCCTTCACTCAGCATACAGCTAGACCATGCTGAAGCTGCGCTTTCCCTCCTCAACTGCTGCAGGTTTGTTCACAACTGCAATCCCCTGAGCCTCAGAGCCCTGGTTTTGTTGACAGAAGGCATTCCTTTACTCCCACCTCCTCCTCTTTCATAACCTCGACATATTAATATAGCTGCTGAGTAAAACTTTTCAGTCAAACTTTTGGCATGGTATTGATTTATGAAGAAATATCAGAAATGAAATGTCTGTTTTTCACTTGAGATCTTGATATTTATCAAACTATTCTTTGGTCCCTTATCAGGTCACTGATGCATTGGGTAAAGGTCTGCCTGAGTATGATGAGGTGCATCCTTCAAGAATGATGTCTGGTTTACCTCTCCCTTGTTCTTTGATGCTGGTTCCTTACATTGCTTGCATATATGCAGCAATTTGCTTAATCTAACTCTTGAAGTCCCACACCATTGGAATCTACAGCCCGTATAATGGTTTCACCTCCGTGTCCTTAACTTTCATATAAGTGGGCTTCTGAATGTCCCTGCATGGCTGCATGTGGAATTCCCACACCCCCACCTCCATCCCCATCACCATCATCATTATCACCATCTCCACTGGTGATGAGTCTAGTCTCAGGTACCTTCTTCTCTGATTCACCTGGATCACCTGGTCTTGTTTTTCATGTTTGGGTCAGGAATTGCAAGAGCTTATTCGCCTTTATTCTATGTTGTGGAGATGCCAGTATCAGACTGGGGTGGACAAGGTCAGAAGTCACACAACACCAGGTTATAGTCCAACAGGTTTATTTAAAAACACAAGCTTTCAGAGCTCTGCCCCTTTGTTGGACTATAACCTGGTGTCATGAGACTTCCAACCTTTATTCTATGACAATTCATTAGCCCAAATAAAAATTCATACATATGACATGATATTCAATGCAAAAGTGTGGCTACAAGATAAAACTGAGACTTGAATATCCAAAGGTACATGATGTTAAGGAACGATAGAAAGCTGGAAAAAGTTGGTGGGATTAGTCTTGTATTGAGTGATGGCCTTAACCTAACTGAAACAAATTGGATTCATTTGGATGAAAATAAAAAATAGCAAGGAGCAAAAAAAAGCTTTATTTATTTCCCACACAGGGTGAGGTTACCATTAAGATCCCACCTTCTCAACCTCACCCCTCGCCTCAGGCATGTTGACCCTCACGTTATACTCCTACCAGTTATGTCTCTCTAATGAGAAATCAGCCCAATGGTTCTCTGGGACTATGGTGACTTTACCTTATTTATAGGCCACCAAATGGATAGGATAATGTAAATTGTAGTAAAAATCTGGAAATTATTAAAACAAGAGTAATACTGCAATTATGGGGGGTTTCAATTGACATATAGATTAGCTAAGTGCTGGAAAAGCACAGCAGGTCAGGCAGCATCCGAGGAGCAGGAAAATCGACATTTCGGGCATCGAAACATCGATTCTCCTGCACCTCGATGCTGCCTGACCTGCTGTGCTTTTCCAGCAACACACTCTCAACTCTGATCTCCAGCATCTGCTGTCCTCACTTTCTACATATAGATCAGGTAAACGTAAACAATAGTTATGCTTGAGAATGAATTTTTGGAATATATTGAAGATGGTTTTGTAAAGCATTACATTGATGAATCATTTTAGGAACAAACCATTTTAGGTCTCGTAATGTGCTCTGAGCGGGCCAGTTTATAACTTTGTTGTAAAGGATCCTTTAAGAATGAGTGATCATAATATGCTAGCATTTTACATTAAATTTGAAAATAATGTACTTCAGTCAGAAACTGTATCCTGCATTTAAACAAAGAAACTGGAAAACAATTTCGGTAAACTAGTTATGGTGGATTGGCAAATATCTTAAAGATATGATAATAGACGGACAATAGATAACATTTAAAGATATGATACATAGTTTACAACAAAAATACGTTTCTTTGATGCACAATAACCCAGCAGGCAAATTGTTCCAACTACGGCTTACAAAAGAAATCAAGGATTACGTTAGATCAAAGGAACAGGTCTGTCCCATTGGGGTGTAGGTTTGCTCGCTGAGCTGTAGGTTTGATATCCAGACGTTTCATTACCTGGCTAGGTAACATCATCAGTGGCGACCTCCAAGTGAAGCGAAGCTGTTGTCTCCTGCTTTCTATTTATATCTTTCTCCTGGATGGGGTTCCTGGGGTTTGTGGTGACGTCATTTCCTTTTCGTTTTCTGAGGGGTTGATAGAATGGCATCTAGATCTATGTGTTTGTTTATGGCGTTGTGGTTGGAGTGCCAGGCCTCTAGGAATTCTCTGGCATGTCTCTGCTTATCCTGTCCCAGGATAGATGTGTTGTCCCAGTCGAAATGGTGGGTTTTTTTCATCCATGTGTAGGGCTATGAGGGAGAGGGGATCGTGTCTTTTTGTGGCTAGCTGGTGTTCATGTATCCTGGTGGCTAACTTGCTTCCTGTTTGTCTTACATAGTGTTTGTGGCAGTCCTTGTGTGGAATTTTATAGATGACGTTGGTTTTGTCCATGGGTTGTATTTGGTCTTTGAAATTTGTTAGTTTTTGTTTGAGAGTGTTGGTGGGTTTGTGTGCTACTAGGATTCCGAGGGGTCTCAGTAGTCTGGCTGTCATTTCTGAAACTTCTTTGATGTATGGTAAGGTGGTTAGGGTTTCTGGCTGTGTTTTGTCTGCTTGTCGTGGTTTGTTCTTGAGGAATCTGCACACTGCGTTTTTTGAATACGTTGTATAGGTGGTTCTCCTCTGTTTTCCGAAGTTCGTCTGTGCTGCAGTGTGTGGTGGCTCATTGGAATAATGTTCTGATACAGCTTTGTTTGTGTGTGTTGGGATGGTTGCTGGTGTAGTTGAGTATTTGGTCAGTGTTTGTCGGTTTTCTGTATACGCAGGTTTGTAATTCTCCCTTGTCCTTTCTTTCTACTGTGACGTCCAGAAATGTGAGTTTGTTGTCAGCTTCTTCCTCCTTGGTGAACCTTATGCCTGTGAGGATGTTGTTGATGATGTTAAATGTCTCTTCTATCTTTTTTCGTTTTGTGATGACAAAGGTGTCATCTACGTAGCGAACCCAGATTTTTGGTTTGATGATTGGTAGGGCTGTTTGTTCTAGCCTTTGCATTACCGCTTCTGCTATGAATCCTGATAGCGGACATCCCATGGGTGTGCCATTGGTTTGTTTGTAGACTATGTTGTTGAAAGTGCAGTGGGTGGTGAGGCACAGGTCCACTAGCTTCATGATGTTTTCATTGGTAATGTGATTAGGGTGTGTGTGATGGTCTGTTCTAAAAGTGTGGCGAGTGTTTCCTTTGCTAGGTCGATGTTGATGGAAGTGAACAGTGCTGTTACGTCGAATGAGATCATTGCTTCATCTTCCTTTTATTTTGGTGTTTTTGATGATTTTTAGGAATTCCTGGGTGGAGTGGATGGAGTGATGTGACTCTTCTACTAGGTAGTTCAGTCTTGTGTGTAGTTCTTTGGCCAGTCTGTAAGTTGGTGTTCCGGGTAGTGAGACTATAGGTCTGAGGGGGGCTCCTGGTTTATGGATTTTTGGTAGTCCGTAGAATCATGGGGTGTTGGTCCCGTCGGGTTTCATTTTCTGAAATTCCGTCTTGTTTAATTGTCCGGAATTGTGTAATTTTCTTAGGAGATATGTAATTTTGTTTCCTAATTGTGGGGTCGGGTCTAGTGCCACCTGTCGGTAGGTGTTGGTGTCTGCGAGTAGTGCATTGGCTTTCTCGATGTAGTCCCTTCTGTTCAGGATGACTGTGAGCGACCTTTGTCTGCAGGTAATATAACAAAGTTTTTGTCTTTTTTGAGGTTTTCTAGGGCTTTCTTTTCTTGTGTGTACAGTTTTGTTTCCTTCCTTCTTTCGGCTCAGAGTAGGTACAACTGTCTGTCTGATCATTTGTTGTGTTTCTTCCGTGAGATTGTTGTCCTTCAATGTGGTTTCTAATGCCGCTAGGAAATCCTTCTTGTCAGCGTCTCGGTCATCGAAATTTAATCCTTTGACTAGTACCGCTTCTTCTGTGTCTGCTAGGGTTCGGTCTGATAAGTTCTTTATCCATGCCCCTGTGTTTTTTTTTAGATTACATTACAGTGTAGAAACAGGCCCTTCGGCCCAACAAGTCCACACCGACCCGCCGAAGCGCAACCCACCCATACCCCTACATTTACCCCTTACCTAACACTACGGGCAATTTAGAATGGCCAATTCACCTGACCTGCACATCTTTGGACTGTGGGAGGAAACCGGAGCACCCGGAGGAAACCCACGCAGACACGGGGAGAA
Organism: Chiloscyllium plagiosum; assembly: GCF_004010195.1. Classification (NCBI taxonomy): domain Eukaryota; kingdom Metazoa; phylum Chordata; class Chondrichthyes; order Orectolobiformes; family Hemiscylliidae; genus Chiloscyllium; species Chiloscyllium plagiosum. Next base: position 73,325,387 of record NC_057712.1, read on the forward strand.
CGTGCAAACTCCACACAGTCAGTCGCCTGAGGTGGGAATTGAACCCGGGTCTCAGGCGCTGTGAGGCAGCAGTGCTAACCACTGTGCCACCATGCCGCGCGTGTTATCGGTTTTGTCTTTTTTTTGTGAGTTTGTCCAGTTTTTTCTTCAGGTCCCGATTTTTCTTTATCTGTGTTTGTCGTTGTTTGGTGTTTATGACTCCTTCTACCGCGTCTGTCCATTCTTGATTTGTTGCTTATTTGAATAACGGTTTTTGGCGTGCAATTTCCCGGTTGTATTTTTGGGGTCTGTGGTGGGTGTCATTGTTCTGTCCCATTACTTAAAAAAAGTTAAGCCTGTATGGTTATGAGGGTTTAGAATTCTGCAAAGGAGGATCAACAAAAAGATTAAGTAAGAGAAAATGGACAGGGGTTATGAGGCATTGATGTTGCTGGACCAAGTGTTATCCAGACACTCAGGATTCCTCTGGGGACCTGGCCTCAGATCCCACTGTAGAATTTAAATTTTAAAAATCCTGCATTCAAAGCCTAATAACAGCAATAAAATGATTGTTAACTGTCGTAAAAATTCTCTTAGGAGAAGGAATCTGCCATCCAGGCCTACATGTGACTCCTGACCAACAACGATTTGGTTGACTCTTAACTGACATAACCATAGCGCACCTCCAATATTTGTGAGGCAGAACAATCCAATAGAAGAGAAAATCCACTCATCTCTGTTCTAAAAGGGTGACCCCAGTTTTAAAGGATTCCCTTTAGTTCTGGACTAACCCACAAGAATATACATTCTTTCCAAATTCACCGAGGTAACCCATTTAGGACCCTATAAAGTTCAACCAAATCACACTTCACCTCCTAAACTCCAGTGAAGACAAGCCCAGAATGTCCCATCTTTCGTCATATAGCAATCTGCTTATTCCAAGTATCAGTGTAGTTAACCTCTGAACTGCCTCCAACATATTTACCTCCTTCCTTAATTAAGGAGACTAAAACTACACAGAGTGTGTAAGATATGGGCTAGCATGGTAATGCAGTGGTTAGCACTGCTGTCTCATACTGCTAGGGACCCAGGTTCAATTCCAGTCTTGGGTGACTGTCCGTGTGGAGTTTGCACATTCTCCCCATGTCTGCTTGGGTTTGCTTTGGTTTCCTCCTGCAATCCAAAGATGTGCAGGTTAGGTGAATTGTCCATGCTAAATTGCCATAGTGTTAAGGGGTGCAAGTTAGGTGCATTAGTCAGGGATATAGTAATGGGTTTGAGTGGGAGACTCTGAGGGTCGGTGTGGACTTGTTGGGTCAAAGGGCCTGTTTCCACACTGTCGGGATTCTAAGATATGGCCTCAACAATGCCTTGTACTAGTGAAGCATAATCTCCTATTTGTATGTCCAATTCCTCCCTTATTAAGGAATAGCATTCCATTAGTCGTCATAACCACTCGCTGAACCTGCATCACAATGTTTGTGACTCACACACAAGAATATCTAGAGCTCTCTACACCTCAGAATTCTGCAGTAATTCTCGGTTTAAACCATACTCTGCCTTTTTTTTAACACAAGGAACCCATTTGGCCCATCATATCAGTACAAACTCTTTGAAATTGCTATCTAATTAGTCCTATGACCTGACCTTTCTGCAATGCAATCCCTTTCAAATACTTCTCCATTTAGATTTTGGAAGTTATTTTTAAATGTGCTTCCATAACACACACATTGCACATTCTGGGTCATTATAATTCACTGTGTGAAAGTGTACTCGTCGTCTGTTTTCTTCTGAACTATATTGTTTAAACTTCACTTTGAAAGCCATCTTTATTAATTTCAGAGTTGCAACAGTGATGAAATAAAATAAAAGTTTTATACAAAACAAGTGTTTAGCTCCTAACATTTGTGTGAAGCTCAACTTGTAAGCTGATAAGTAGTTTACAAATAAAGGTTAAAAATTTAATGTCAAGAAATATTAAACTCAATTTCAATCAGGAACATATCAAAGGAAAAATCAGATTATTACAACAAGAAAGCAGAAAACCATTTTATTGCACCACATATGGGTTGTACTTCCTGTCGAAGCAACCCAATGAAAAAAGGACACCATTAAAATACTGACCATGCTCCAAAACACTGAGAATCTAATATGCTTTGAGCAAAGGAAGTTGTACAAAGGTAAAAGGGCAAACACTCCATCTGCAAAAGTGTTTTACTTTAGGGACTGGTATCACATTAAAGCTTGAAAACAGAACAAGGTCAGGTCTTATTAGTTTCATCTCAGAGCAGCAACAGTGTCTGCTCATTTTTCATACAGACTTAAGGATTGCCTACCCACTTGCTGCTGTTTCCCTGTACCAAAGAATAAGCATTATTTGGCAATGCCAAAGAAGGATCATGTTGGAAAAAGGAAAGCAAGGCTTTATGTACAATATGTAATAAATTCAAACAAAAAACTACAGATGCTGGAGATCTGAAGCAAGTATATAAATTGCTGGAGGAACTCAGCTGGTCTGGCAGTATCTGTCAGAAGAAAGCAGAGTTAACATTTTGAGTCTGGTGACTCTTCATCAGTCTGCTGAGTTTCTGTAACATTTTCTGTTTTTGTACTGTATGTAGCCTTTGCAAACTCATGTGGGGGTGGGGGGTGGGGAGGAGCTGAGACCACCTCAAAGAATGCCATGATCTGCCCTGAAGTCTTGGCTCAATTAAGCCTATTTCTTGGACTAGTCCATTTTTACCAAAAGTCAGAAATTAGATTTATAATTTGATACAAATTATTCATTCAAAGATCTCATATAAAACACCACAGAATTTCAGTGTGCATTTCCTGTTCTCTATTAGCAGACTTGTGGAGGAAAGCCTGAGGAAATGTTGTCTATGGCTGCATGTTTTCTCCCATGGTTCTGTACACTTGTGGAAAATCTGTCCCAAGTAACTAAAATATCAAATTTCAGACAAATACTAATTGTAATGGTGCAAGTTAGCAGGTCTGACAGCATTCGTAGAGTGAATACAGAGTTAATGTTTCAACTCCAATGACCCTTCCTCAGAAGAAGGGTAACTGCACTCAAAAGGTTAACTTTGTTTCTCTCTCCACAGATGCTGCCAGACCTACTGGGTTTCTCTAACAATTTCTGCTTATGTTTCAGATTCCCAGCGTCTGCATTTCTTTGTTTTATTATGTAACTACAATTGTGCTGAGCTGTGGTGCTATATTAGCAACTCTTTACCCATATAGCTTTGCTGTGGGATTTTCTGACAAATACATATCTTACTGTGTTTAATAGTATTTGTGGAAGGAAACCAAACTGTCTAATCTCTGCATATAGCTCAATTTTGCCATCCCCGGCAACATCCTGGTAAACCTCCTCCGTACCCCTTCCAGTACCATCACATCCTTCTGAGAGTGAAGTGAGTAGAACTGCACACAGTACTCCAGCTGTGGCCAAACCAACACTTTGTACAACTCCACATTACCTCCTTGCTGTTATACTCTAAGGCATGACTGATGGAAACAAGTGTCCCATATGTCTTCTTAACTAGCCTATTCATGTGCTCTGCTGGGATGTGTGAATAATTATCCCAAGATCCCTCTGTTCCTCTGAGCTACCCAGTGTCCTGCCATTTATTAAATACTCCCTCAACCTCTTTCTTCTTCCAAAGTGCATCATCTTACACTTATCAGGGTTAACTACCATCTGGCACTGGTCTGCCCATCTGACTAAACTATCTATGTCTTCTGTAACTTACTACCAGCTCCTTCACTATTAACCACTATACCAACCATGGTGTCATTTGTAAAGTTGCTTAACATTCCCACAACATTTTTATCTGCATCATTTAGGTCTATACCAAATAAAAACAGTCCCAGTGGGAGGGGGTAATATCCATGAGTTACATTTTCTGCATTTAACCTTTGTCCTTGGAATGTGCAAAGGTACTTCTGAGCATTTCTTTTCACACCTCAGCATCTTTTTATTAATTAAACAGTGGCTAAGTGGTTGCCACAGCTAACTCGCAGCACCAGGTTCCCGGGTTCAATTCCACCCACAGGCAGCTATCTGTATGGAGATTGCACATTCTGTGGGTTTCTGCCGGGTGCTCTGGTTTTCCCCAACAGTCCAAAGATGTGAAGGTTAGGTGGATTGGCTGTTCTAAAATGCTCATAGTGTTCAGGGATGTATAGGTTAGGTACTTTAACCGTGGGAAATGTGGGGTTACAGAGAAAGGTAAGGAGATGGATCTGGGCGGGATGCTGTTCGGAGGGTTGGTGTGGACTTGTTGGACCGAATGACCTGTTTTCACACTGTAGGGATTCTGTGATTCTCTGTGTAATAATATTCCTTATTAGTTCTTAAAATGATTGGTCTTTGTGGACCAGACCAGAAGGGTTCTATGATTTACTTCTGCTCCTGTTTCTTATTATGTCTTTTAGGCTAGGTTCCTAATATACCAACAAAGATTATAATACAATTGCTTTAAATAATACAAAAGAAATGCTCTCTCTAACCCAGATAAAATACATCGAATTATGTGCTAATTAAATACTGTTTGAGATATCGTTTCCCTTTGTGACTTTCATTAATATTTACACAACTGTTGAGAGTGACAGCATGGGCTGTTTTGAATTTTGCACAATTGTTCTGTGCTCAAGTCCTCTCCTGAAGGTTTTGACTCCTCACTGTGGCAGAGTTCCATGGATGCACTGCACACATCAAGGTTTATCTGGAACCATAATCCATTGACTGTGAGCAGGAGAACTTTTCTTCATAGGTGGACTTGATCTTGAGGGTGCATGCCAGAAATTGTAGAAAGGGAAGGTTCAAGTGCTTACTTTTAGCTCAGATCCTCAGCATGGCTTTTTGTACCCACTGCTGGCTTTTCCTCATCTGCTGCATGTTAAAGGTCAAGGAGCGAGGACAAGGTCCCCAGCAGCAGTTCCTTTGTTCTGCCATCAACCATTTCCTAGGGTCTGCAGTACTGCTGATAGATTCTATAGAAACAGTTCTGATTGACCATGTGGAGGAAGGAGATTTGGAACAGCCTCCTCTCCCTCCTGCAGTTACTGAAACTATCCCATTGAAATACTTCAGTGGAATATTTCTTAGAATTATTGGAATGTTTGGTACGGGAATCAGGATGTGCTTCTGGATGTTTTTGATACATGAGAACAAACTAGCAATTACTAGCGGTGTTCCACAAGGATCTGTTTTGGGACCATTGCTGTTTGTCATTTTTATAAATGACCTGGAGGAGGGGCTAGAAGGTTGGGTGAGCAAGTTTGCGGATGATACGAAAGTCGGTGGAGTTGTTGACAGTGAGGAAGGATGTGTCAGGTTACAGCGGGATGTAGATAAGCTGCAGAGCTGGGCAGAAAGGTGGCAAATGGAGTTCAATTACTGCCCCATGTGATATGGTTAAAGGTCAAAAAAGAACGTCTCATTTTTAGGAAATTTAAGTTCAAGACACATAGTACGCTCTAACCTACAGAAACTGATTGATTTAGGGAAAAGAAACTGAAGGAAGTAGGATGAGAAAGTATTAACAACTTCTTTAAGTTAACAATATAGGAGCCATATATTTTCCCATGGACACATAATATATGATGATTAGGGGTTTAGATAGGGTTGACCGTGAGAACCTTTTTCCACGTATGGAGTCAGCTATTACGAGGGGGCATAGCTTTATATTAAGGGGTGGTAGGTATAGGACAGATGTTAGGGGTAGATTCTTTACTCAGCGAGTCGTGAGTTCATGGAATGCCCTGCCAGTAGCAGTGGTGGACTCTCCCTCTTTATGGGCATTTAAATGGGCATTGGATAGGCATATGGAGGATAGTGGGCTAGTGTAGGTTAGGTGGGCTTGGATCGGCGCAACATCGAGGGCCAAAGGGCCTGTACTGCGTTGTATTTTTCTATGTTCTATGTTCTATGTAAACCTTACTAGTGCAAGAGAACAAACATTTCTTTACTGTTCACACTATCTTCTGGTTGAATGGAGCTCCATTATAACCTGTTTCCCTCATCTCCCAGTTCCATGTGATCTGACATTACTGATGGTGCACTGTAAGGAAAACTGACTATTAGCCCCTTATGCTACAAGTTTCTGAAACTCTAACGTACCGTTGGATATTCTGCAATTCTGATACTGCCTAGTATCTCTGTGTCTGCTCTGCTGAAAACATTCTATCTCTTGGTAGCAGCAGGAAAGTCCAACAGGGGGGTATCTATCGTGCAAATGTGGAAGTTCTACCCTTAGAGCTCTGATCTAAAGAGGAGAATCCTTTTGAGGATTTGCAGATTAATTAGCTGTGGATATTATTATAGCTGAGCCCTGTACTATATATACCCAGCAACTAGTATTTATATTGAGAGAAGAAGTTATCTAATAACATTAGGTGCAAGCACGTTGGAAGATTTCTCTCATTTAGCTTGGGGCTGTGAATTTAATTCTATTGTCTTTTAATGGAGATCAGCTGACTTAGAACAGAGATCCAAAGAGGCAGCTTCCTCTTGGGGTTGCTTGTTACGCTTTATCATTCGCATAAAGAGTTGATTATCCTCCTGGCAGGGAACACAGGACTAAACAGTGTTAAAGGAAGCAGCTGTTCTCTGCTGAGCCAGTTCTCTTAGCATCTGTTTACACTGGAAAAACTGTACATATGGTCATAAGCAAACCTTGCACTTTGAGATGTAGTTTGTTTTGAAGGAAGGGAACAGCTGAAGTTTTCTTTTTGCACATGGACATGGAATAGAAAGATTCTGTAATTCTATATTGTGAAACAGTGAGAAAGACGCAGTGGGTCATATGATGAGATTCTGACTATGTGGCTTAATGTCTGTGATTAAATCATTCAGTGCTGGTGCTTTTGTGCTTTATTCATCTTGATCAGAGCTCTTATCACTTGCACTGAAATCTACACCAACAAACTTGTCATCAGCATCTTGAGTCAGAATTTTAGCATTTTACATGCACTGGCACATCAAACATAAAGCGACACCAGCTCAATGAAACTAACTTGCCAGAATATTTTGGTATTGTTTTTGTTTCAATGCTCTTAAAAGTAACATTGCTCTCATCCCAATTTTGAACAAATTAAGCACTCGTAGTTATTGAAATGCTGGAAAGTATCAAAATGAAGTTCGCCGATTGCTATCAACGCCCTTATATAGGCAAAGAAAAGCTCTCCAGGGAATGAAAATGAAAGTGTCCAAGGCATCAAATTTATATCAAATACAATCAACAACTTTGCATTAAACAAACACAAGAAATGAATGATAAGAAATATCTCTGAACTTATTAATCTCTTCATTTAATGCAAAATTAATTCACTCTACTTGCCTTAAAACTACAAAATCATAAAACATATAAACTAAAGAAGTTATGAAACCCATAAGAAATGAGGACAAGAAAGTTGTTTATAACAATAAAACCAATGATAACAATAAAAATGACATAACCTGTAAAAAAAATCTGAAGCCAGATTTCCATCAGTTATTAACTAGCTGCCTGCACCCCTGAATCAGACTGAATCCTGGGCAACCATGTTCCATTTGCAGTGTATCTCTGGATGGTGCAGTTGAGCTCCAACTTCTTCATTACCCTGTAATCTATAGTGCCTGAATTTTCTGTGTAGTGGATCTCTTCAACTTTGGGGAGAAAGCTATTTGTTTTCTTTCTGTTGAAACTTGCCACCTAATGCCTGAGCTTTTGACATCCCTTCTAGTTCCAATTTTGGCCCTGGAATATATTGGCACTCAAAACAGGAACAGCTACTGGAGTGAACATGGATAGAGGTAGAGTCGGGGCAGAATCAAGGGAGAGTTTTAGCGTTACTTAGGGAGGGAGCAGAAAGCTTCAGGAAGATTTGGGAGGAGGGGAGAGAGAGATGACTTCTACTGACTTAGCTCAATCGCTGGTACTGATAATTCTTCATTTGAAGATGAAGCATTGAAATATTCCTCTTGAACTTCTGACATTTCCAGATCCAAACTCAAATTCAAATCTGCTATCATAGTTTCTTCATCAGGCTCTGTTGGAGCCTGAATATATTTAGTGAAAGATTGATCAATGAACTCAAATGTGTTGTACTGCTAATTCTTTCTCTCATTATTTGCACCTTCTCACAATCTTTGCTGGCTTCTGTTATCTGAATTTTCTTCAGTGATCTTTGGATAGTTTTTCAGTCCACAGACATCTCAGTGAGTTATGAGATCTTCAAACTCTCTTGACATCTCTGGCTACCATACCCATGACTGAACCTGTGTTGTGCACCTGGTGATGCCCACATTTCTCAATGTAATTTTTCCTGGACATCTTCCAAAAGGAAAGTTGGAATCCCTAATCTATTGTCATTCACAGAGGAAATTAGCTACGATTGTGAAATGCTTTTGTGTGTTCTCGGCCAACTTACTGAACTTTTTTCCTGAACCAAATTCTCTGATTTAAATGTATACTTTTAAAGGTTCCAAACACAGGGAAATTGCTCAGTGGAATCTTCTATTTCCTGGGCAATTTCTTTGGAGTCAGCTATCAAAGATCTTGTGCAGAGTTTCCATGCACAACTCCCACCGACACTGAAATAATGATGGTTTGGCCATTGAAAAATCTGGTCACATAGTTTTAGAGATGGAGCATTCTTTTGTCATTTTTGGGCACTGTTGGTGCTTGTGAGGCTTCCTTGTTCCTTAAGGCTGATGCTGACTCATTGTATTTGCTTTTGGCCTACTCTTTGTGTTGGTTTGTTCTGTGTTTTTAGGGTTGTTATCCCTGTGTTGCTCTCCTGTGATAAAGTTGGCCTTCTATTTTTAGGCTTCTTCTCTGTTTTTGTCCTGCTTTATGTTTCCAGCACAAACTAAATAGTTTTCTCCAATGTTAAATCTTCTTTGGACTCCAATAAGTCTGACAAAGGCTCATGAAGATATCCAATAAGAATTCTTTCTTACGATTTCCAGTCTTATAGTTCAATAATCATATTTCTATCGATCTGAAGAAATCATTAATGAAACTAGTTACAGATTCTCCCAGTGCCAAAGTCTTCTATTAAATCTGGTTCTTTTAATAAAAGTTTACTTATTGTCAGACTGAAGTAACTATTAATGCTTGTAAAACTTCATCAAAGCCAAGAATCTGCCCCAGAAGTACAGTGTACAGCTTTGGTGCCCGTATTTAACAAAGGATCTACTGGCATTAGAAGTTGTTTAAAAGAGACTCACCAAGGTAATTCTTGGGATGATGAGGTTTTGGAGTCATAGAGATGTACAGCACAAAAACAGACCCTTCTGTCCAACTGTCCATGCCGACCGGATATCCCAACCCAATCTAGTCCCACCTGCTAGCATCCGGCCCATATCCCTCCAAACCCTTCCTATTCATATACCCATCCAAATGCCTTTTAAATGTTGCAATTGTACCAGCCTCCACCACTTCCTCTGGCAGCTCATTCCATTCACGTACCACCTGCTGAGTGAAAAAGTTGCCCCTTAGGTCTCTTTTATATCTTTCCCCTCTCATCCTAAACCTATACCCTCTAGTTCTGGACTCTCCCACCCCAGGGAAAAGACTTTGTCTATTTACCCTATCCATGCCCCTCATGATTATGTAAACCTCTATAAGGTCACCCCTCAACCACTGACGCTCCAGTGGTCAGCCTCAGCCTGTTCAGCCTCTCCCTGTAGCTCAAATCCTCCAACCCTGGCAACATCCTTGTAAATCTTTTCTGAACCCTTTCAAGGTTCACAACATCTTTCCGATAGGAAGGAGACCGGAATTGCACACAACATTCTAATAGTGGCCTAACCAATGTCCTGTACAGCCGCAACATGACCTTCCAACTCCTGTACTCAGTACTCTGACCAATAAAGGAAAACATACAAAATCCTATCTACCTGCGACTTCACTTTCATGGAGCTATGAACCTGCACTCCAAGGTCTCTTTGTTCAGCAACACTCCCTAGGACCATATCATTAACTGACATCTCCGTACAAGTTTGTTTCTCAATTCCCTCTGACTATTTGGGGGTCTATAATACAATCCTATTAAGCTGATCATCCCTTTCTTATTTCTCAGTTCCATCCAAATAACTTCCCTGGATGTATCTCCGGGAATATCCTCCCTCAGTACAGCTGTAATGCTATTCCTTATCAAAAATGCCACTTCTCCTCCTCTCTTGCCTCCCTTTCTATCCTTCCTGTAGCATTTGTATCCTAGAACATTAAGCTGCCAGTCCTGCCCATCCCTGAGCCATGTTTCTGTAATTGCTATGATATCCCAGTCCCATGTTCCTAACCATGCCCCGAGTTCATCTGCCTTCCCTGTTAGGCCCCTTGCATTGAAATAAATGTAGTTTAATTAATTAGTCCTACCTTGTCCCTGCCTGCCCTGACGTTTTGACTCTCTTCTGTTCTCAACTATACCAGTCTCAGATCAATCTCTTTCCTCACTATCTCCCTGGGTCCCACTCCCCATCTTACTAGTTTAAATCCTTCCGAGCAGTTCTAGCAAATTTCCCTGCCAGTATATTCCAATACTGGCAATTTAGGTGCAATCTGTCCTTCTTGTACAGGTCACTTCTACCCTGAAAGAGATTCCAATGATCCAAAAATGTGAATCCTTCTTGCATACAACAGCTCCTCAGCCATGGATTCATCTGCTCTACCCACCTATCCCTGCCCTCACTAGCTTGTAGCACCGTGAGTATTCCAGATATTATTACTCTCGAGGACCTCCTTTTTAAATTCCTGGCTAACTCTCTGTAATCCCCCTTCAGAATCTCAACCTTTTCCCTTCCTATGTCATTGTTTCCAATGTGGACAATGACCTCTTGCTGGCCCCTCTCCCCCTTGAGAACATTCTGCACTCTCTCTGAGACATCCTTGATCCTGGAACCAGAGAAGCAACACACCATTCTGATTTTTTGCTGCTGGCCACAGAAACGTCTGTCTGTACCTCGGACTAGAGAATCCCCTTACACAATTGACCTCTTGGAACCCGACGTACCCCACGTTGTAATAGAGCCAGTCTCAATACCAGAAACATGGTTGAATTAGCAGGAATAGCTAAACAGGTTAGGCTTTTCTTCATTACAGTTTACAAGAATGAGGGGTGAGCTAAATGGAACATAGAAGATGTTAAGGATGCACCCGATGGTGGCTGTCGAGAAGATGTTTCTCCTAGTGAGGGTATCTTGAAGTAGGGGACATTGTTACAGAGTTTTGGGACACTCATTTAAAACTGAGATGTGAAGGAATGTCTTCGCCAAGATGGAAGTGAATGTCTGGAGTTTTCCATCAGAGAATTGTGGAGACAAAATCATTGAAAATATCTAGAGAGGAGGTGGATAGATTTTTGATATGAGGGAATTGATGACAATGTACTGGTTGCATGGTGACTCAGTGGTTAGCACCGCTATCACACAGGACCAGGACCTGGGTTGGATTCCACCTTCGGATGACTGTATGCGTGGAGTTTGCACATTCTCCCTGCGTCTGCAAAGGTTTCTTCCAACAGTCCAAAGATGTGCAGCATAGGTGGATTGGTCATACTAAATTGCCCATGATGTGCAGAAACTGCAGGATTATAGGGATAAGGTGGGGTGTTGGGTCTGGGTGGGATATATTTCGAGGGTCAATATAGACTTGATGGGCCAAATGGCCTGCTTCCACACTGTAGGTATTCTATGATTCTATGAATGCTGAGCTGACACTGAGGAGAAATCGAGGCCTCAGGCAGATCAACATTGAGCATGTGGAATGGTGGGCAGGCTGGAGGGGCCAAATGTCCTATTCTTGCTCCTGGTTCTTATGTTATTATGTAAAAGTGCCTGTGCCTTCTTTATGTTTTGGTGAGCTATAATGTCACCAATTGTCATTCCTATGGGAATATAATGACGCATTTACTTGGCTAGCTTCTAACTTAGTGATTAGCTAGAAAACAGTTCTATATTTTAAGAACTGATTTCTCCAGGATGTTATAGAATCATAGAGTCATAGAGATGTACAGCATGGAAACAGACCCTTCAGTCCAATCTCTCCATGCTGACCAGATATCCCAACCCAATCTAGCCCCACCTGCCAGCACTCGGCCCATATCCCTCCAAACCCTTCCTATTCATATACCCATCCAAATGTCTCTTAAATGTTGCAACTGTAGCAGCCTCCACCAATTCCTCTGGCAGCTCATTCCATATCTGTACTACCCTCTGTGTGAAAACGTCGCCCCTTAGGTCTCTTTTATATCTTTTCCCTCTCACCCTAAACCTATGCTCTCTAGTTCTGGACTCCCCGACCCCAGGGAAAAGACTTTGTCTATTTATCCTATCCATGCCCCTCATAATTTTGTAAACCTCTATAAGGTCACCCCTCAGCCACCGACGCTCCAGGGAAAACAGCCCCAGCCTGTTCAGCCTCTCCCAATAGTTCAAATCCTCCAACCCTGGCAACATCTTTGCAAATCTTTTCTGAACTCTTTCAAGTTTCACAACATCTTTCCGATAGGAAGGAGACTGGAATTGCACGCAATATTCCAATAGTGGCCTAACCAATGTCCTGTATAGTTGCAACATGACCTCCCAACTCCTTTGGCCCATCTTGGAGATTAAATCTGCCAGGTAGTATTATTTCTCCTGCTGTTTCTTCTTAATGTGATTATTTATTCTATTAAATTTAAAGAATTTTAAAAAATCTCTAGTATCTTCTTTCCATGGTTAGTCCTGGCTTTAAAGGCTTTTAATCTTGAAGTATATCAATGTTGCTTTAATCTCTTCCCCAAATAAATTCTTCCTTTCTTCTATTCGTTCATGGAATGAAGGAATCGCAGGCTAGGTGAACATTTATTAGCCATCCCTAATTGTCTAGATGGCGGTTAAGAATCAACTACTAATCAGAAGTTACTGTAGGCTGGACCAGGTAAGGATGGAAGTTTCCTTCCCTGAAGAACATCAGTGAGCTCGATGGGACTTTCCAACAATCGGTTCATGGTCATCATTAGACTCTTAATTCCAGATTTTTATTGAATTCATATTCCACCATCTGCTATGGCAGGATTCAAACCCAGGTCCCCAGAACATTCCCTGGGTCTCTGGACCAATAGTCCAGTGATTACACCATTAGGCCATCGCCTCCCCTATTTAGAGTCAAAGAGATGTGCAGCACAGAAACAGACCCTTCGGTCCATGCCGATCAGATATCCCGGCGTAATCTAGTCCCACTTGCCAGCACACAGCCCATATCCCTCCAAACCCTTCCTATTAATATACCAATCCAGATTCCTTTTATACGTTGCAATTGTACTAGCCTCCGTCACTTCCTCTGGTAGCTCATTCCATACATGCACCACCCTCTGCGTGAAAACATTGCTCCTTAGGTCTCGCTTATATCTTTCTCGTCTCACCCTAAACCTATGCCCTCTAGTTCTGAACTCTCCGACCCCAAGTAAAAGACTTTCTCTATTTATCCTATCCATGCCCCTCATGATTTCATAAACCTCTATAAAGGTCATCCCTCAGTCTCGGACGCTCCAAGGAAAACAGCCCCAGCCTGTTGAGCTTCTCCCTATAGCTCAAATCCTCCAACCCTGGCAATATCCTTGTAAATCTTTTCTGAAGCCTTTCAAATTCCACAACACCCTTCTGATTGGAAGGAGACCAGAATTGCACGCAGTATTTCAAAAGTGGCCTAACCAATATTCTGCACAGATGCAACATGACCTCCCAACTCCTGTACTCAATACTCTGACCAATAAAGGAAAGCATACCAAACGCATTCTTCACTATCCTATCTACCTGCGACTCCACTTTCAAGAAGCTATGAACCTGCATTCCAAGGTCTCTTTGTTCAGCAGCACTCCCTAGGACCTTACCATTAAGCATATAAGTCCTCCTAAAATCTGCTTTCCCAAAATGCAACACCTCGCTTTTATCTAAATTAAACTCCATCTGCCACTCCTCAGCCCATTGGACAGTCTGATCAAGGTCCCGTTGTAATCAGAAGTAACCTTCTTCGCTGTCCACTATACGTCTAATTTTGCTGCCATCTGCAAAGTTTATTCAACATAACAATGCTGTTTTATTTTCCTTATCTTAATGATTTTTAAACTGTGCAGAATTGCAAGGTTAGTTTATTTTCCTTTAAAGCTTTTACATTCTAAAAATTATCAATACTGTATCTTTCTGCTGTTCATCTGCAGTTAAAGTGTAAATTTTCCACCTCCTGTGGCCAAAATGGAGATTTCCTGACATTTTGTGGGGAAAATAGATGATTTCCTGTCTTTCAAGGCTGAACAACAATGCCTGTTGTTTTTTACTACTTTCCAAAATAAAGTCTGACATTTGTAACGTCAGTAAGTTTTTTCCACTTGAATTGTTTATTAACTTATGAATCTATCATTCTTATCGTGGCTTCAGTAGTCTTTCCACTCACCTCTTTTGTTAGGCTGTCTATTTAGGCTTTAAATTCATCCCCTGTCACTTTAATTCTGGCTTTGAATTACTGGGACCTCCATTTAAATTACTTTTGTGGTCCTTGATTTCCCTATGTATCCGTGCCTTGTTGTGTCCAAATGCTATAATGGCAATGTTCATTGTGACCTGTAAGTATCCTGCACCAATAAATTAAGGTTTTTGTCCATCCCAAAGTGAATTTTCAGAGCTCTGCAACCTACTTACTTCCTCACTGGACGTCTAATTCGGACAGCTCCTACAGACTCACCCCTTAAAGGGATCTGTAACTGCCATTTTATTTAGCTTACACTTGTTTCTGTGCTTCTTACATGATCTGAAATAAAATGCCATTTCTCCCCTGCTGATGTTTCCACCGAATTGTCTGCAGACTGTTTGACTGTTCAGCAGCTGCAGTTACTGACTGGTTTTAGTCGTTTTAAAATGAGTAATTTTAAAGCTGTAAAATCTTTTTAAAGCTGTGAATGTCCAGTACTGTTTCTGGGCCATTGGGATTCTGAGCTCTTCAGTCCACTGGAATTCTCACGTTTGTAACCCAATGGCATTGAGCAATAATGTATGATCTGTGATGCCAACACTTACCACCTTGTGGTTAGAGTAATCTGCTTCCATCAAGTCAATCTAAACAAAAAGAAGCTTTTGTCTTTTACAAGGTGTACTTTTATTGCACATTCATGAGAAGAACCATGTTACTGACACTATGAAGAGATCTATAATGGATATCTTCACTATGCAAAATCTGACGTTGTTCTGTTTTTGTCCCCTCACTGAAGTCCTATGACATGATCGAATTGAGTGGTCTCCAAAATTAACCATTTTAGAACCATTATCTTATAAAATGATACAATATATTGTGCTATACTGATGATATCTAGGTAATAGTATAAATGATCATTTTTACAGTTCTGTGAGTTAAAGTGTAATTGTGGAAACTTTAAACTCTTAGGTTTTGATTCCTATTAAAGCAATGAAAAATATTGAAAATACTGAGAAATGTTCATGACGTCAACACCAAACCCCGCAATATAATGTTGAAACTCTACTTTGGGTTAAATTTCCTCAGTATGACCATTTCATGTCAACTGATGATCAGCTGCACTCTAATTTTTGGGTAAAGGACATAACAGAGGAAACCAGAGATTTCTAGTGTTTTACATGAGGGCAGAGCTATGTAATAAGTTTATGATTTTAGTGGATGTAATTCAGGAGTGGACTGAACGAAAGGGGCTAATAGTGAGAATCAGGGTAGATCAGTTACCAGCGAAGCTCATCACTGGTAAAATATTACCACGATGCTAAAAATTAAGGAAATCATATAACAATGTTGGATGTTATTGCATTACAGGTGTCATAATAGCTTAGTTAGAGAATATTGACTTCTGAGCAACCTTCTGTATCCTATATTCAGGCCCTCAATTGTCAGATATTAACAATTATATCACCTTATTGGGATTGTATTATAGACAACCTAATAATCAGCGGGAAATTGAGAAACAAATTTGTAAGGAGATTTCAGTTATCTCTAAGAAAAATAGGATGGTTATGGTAGGGGATTTTAACTATAGACTGGGACTGCCATAGTATTCAGGGTTTAGATGGCGTGGAATTTGTTAAGAGTGGACAAGAAAACTTTG
This sequence comes from Chiloscyllium plagiosum, assembly GCF_004010195.1. Taxonomy (NCBI): domain Eukaryota; kingdom Metazoa; phylum Chordata; class Chondrichthyes; order Orectolobiformes; family Hemiscylliidae; genus Chiloscyllium; species Chiloscyllium plagiosum. The sequence goes on from NC_057712.1 coordinate 73,341,461, forward strand.
TGATTCAATATGTGGAAGTATCTACTAGAGAAGGTGCAAAACTTGACTTACTTTTGGAAAATAAGCAGGACAGATGACTGAGGTGTCACTTTGGCACCAGCGACCATAATTCTACTAGTTTTAAAATAGTGATGGAAAAGGATAGACCAGATCTAACAGTTGATATTCTAAATTTGAGGAAGACTAATTTTGACAATATTAGGCAAGAGCTTTCAAAACCTGATTGGATGCAGATGTTCACAGGTAAAGGGACAGCTGGAAAATAGGAAGCCTTCAGAAATTAGGTAACAAGAGTCCAGAGACAGTATATTCCTGATCGGGTGAAAGGAAAGGCAGATAGCTGTGGGGAATGGTGGATGGCCAGAGAATTTGAGGGTTTGGTTAAGAAAAAGAAGGAAGCATATGTCAGGTATAGACAAGAGAGAGATCGAGTGAATCCTTAGAATAGTATGAAGGCAGTAGGAGTATACTTAAGAGGGAAATCAGGAGGGCAAACAGAGGACATGAAATAGCTTTGGCAAATAGAGTTAAGGAGAATCCAAAGGGTTTTTACAAATACATTAAGGACAAAAGGGTAAGTAGGGAGCGAATAGGATCCCTCAAAGATCAGCAAGGTGGCCTTTGTGTGGAGCCGCAGAAAATGGGGGAGATACTAAATGAGTATTTTGCATCAGTATTTACTATGGAAAAGGATGTGGAAGATATAGAATGTAGGAAAATAGATGGTGACATCTTGAAAAATGTCCATATTACAGAGGAGGAAATGTTGGATGTCTTGAAATACATAAAAGTGGATAAATCCCCAGGACCAGATCAGGTATATCCTAGAATTGTGGGAAGCTAGAGAAGTGATTTCTGGGCCTCTTGCTGAGATATTTGTATCATCAGTAGCCACAGGTGAGGTGCCAGAAGACAGAAGGTTGCTAACATGGTACCATTGTTTAAGAAAGGTTGTAAGGACAAACCAGGGAACTATAGACTGGTGAGCCTGACGTCAGTGGTTGGCAAGTTGTTGGAGGGAATCCTGAGGGACAGGATTACATGTACTTGGAAAGGAAAAGACTGTTTAGGGATAGTCAACATGGCTTTGTGCGTGGAAAATCATGTCTCATGAACTTGATTGAGTTTTTTGAAAAAGTAACAAAGAGGATTGATAAGAGTAGAGCGGTATGGACTTCAGTAAGGCGTTCGACAAGGTTCCCCATGGGAGACTGATTAGCAAGGTTAGATCTCACAAAATACAGGGAGAACTAGCCATTTGGATACAGGACTGGCTCAAGGATATAGGGTGGTGGTGGAGGGTTGTGTTTCAGACTGGAGGCCTGTGACCAGTGGAGTGCCACAAGGATCGGTGCTGGGTCCTCTACATTTTGTCATTTACATAAATAATTTAGATGTGATCATAAGAGATACAGTTAGTAAGTTTGCAGATGACACCAAAATTGGAGGTGTAGTGGACAGCGAAGTGGGTTACCTCAGAATACAACAGGATCTGTACCAGATGGGCCAGTGGGCTGAGAAGTGGCAGATGGAGTTTAATTCAGATAAATGTGAGGTGCTGCATTTTGGGAAAGCAAATCTTAGCAGGACTTATGCAGTTAATGGTAAGGTCCTAGGGAGTGTTGGTGAATAAAGAGAGCTTGGAGTGCAGGTAGATAGGATAGGGAAGCAGGCATTTGGTGTGCTTTCCTTTGTTGGTCAGAACATTGAATATAGAAGTTGGGAGGTCATGCTGCAGCTGTACAGGACATTTGTTAGGCCACTGTTGGAATATTGCGTGCAATTATGGTCTCCTTCCTATTGGAAGAATGTTGTGAAACTTGAAAGGGTTCCGAAAAGACTTACAAGGATATTGCCAGGGTTGGAGGATTGGAGCTACAGGGAGAGGCTGAATAGGCTGGGGTTATTTTCCCTGTAGCGTTGAAGGTTGAGGGGTGACCTTATAAAATCATGAGGGGGATGGATAAGGTAAATAGAGAAAGTCTTTTCCCTGGGGTGGGAGAATCCAGAACTAGAAGGCACGGGTTTAGGGTGAGATGGGAAAGATATAAAAGATATCTAAGGGGCAACATTTTCACGCAGAGTTATGTGTGTATATGGAATGAACTGCCAGAGGCAGTGGTGGAGGCTGGTATAATTGCAATATTTAGATGGGTATATGAATAGGAAGGGTTTTAAGGGATATGGGCCAAGTGCTGGCAAATGGATTAGGTTAGGTTGGGATATCTGATCGGCATGGATGAGTTGGACCGAAGCTGTACATCTCTACAACTCTATGACTCAATGCTGAATCTCCTTTGATCAACATCCTGGTGGTTACTATTGACTAGAAAATTGAACTAGCCAAGCCATAGAGTCATAGAGTTGTATAGCACAGAAACAGACTCTTCGGTCCAACTCATCCATACCAACCAGATATCCTAAATTAATCAAATCCAATTTGCCAGCATCTGGCCCATATCCCTTTAAACCCTTCCATTCATGTACCCATCCAGATGCCTTTTAAACGTTGTAATTGGCCCAGCCTTCATCACTTCCTCTGGCAGCTCATTCCATACATGCATCACCCTCTACCTATATCACCCTATATCTTTCCTCTCTTATCTTAAACATACACCCTCCAGTTTTTGATTCCCCTATCCTTGGAAAAAGACCTTGGGTATTCACCCTATCCATGCCCCTCATGATTTTATAAACCTCTATAAGGTCACCGCTCAGCCTTTGATGGTCCAGGGAAAACATCCCCAGCCTATTCATCCTCTCCCTATAACCCAAACCCTCAAAACCTGGCAATATTCTTGTAAATCTTTTCTGCACCCTTTCAAGTTTAAGAATATCTTTCCAATAGCAGGAAGACCAGAAATGAATGCAGTATTCTAAAAGTGGCTTAACCAATGCTCTATACAGCTGCAGCATGACATCCCAACTCCTATGCTCAATGCACTGACCAGCCATGTAAATATAACGGCTCTAACAGCAAACAATTGTCAGTTCTTAGATGGAACTCTCTGGATGAGTATGATTCCAAAGACACAAAATTTGACTCAAACCAGCACAAAGTGGCCTGTTTGATTGGGACTCCATAAATCATGTTCAACATTTACTCCCTCCATAAATTATCACAATGGTGTCTGCTTGTACCAACTACAGGTGCTGTGCAGTAACTCACCAAGACTCCTCTAACAGCACCTTCCAAAACCCACAAATGCTACAAGCTTGTAGAAGAAGGACAGCAGACACATACAGACAACATTCATACCACCAACCAGGCTAACTTGGAAAGATATTTCTGTTCTGTCATGAGATAAAAATCCTAAAAGACCCTTCCTAAAATTGCATGAGGTGTACATAAGAATGCATGGCCAGGAGCAGGCCATTCAGTCCCTCAGCTTGTTCCACCATTTGAGATGATGACTGGTCATTCACCTCATGCCATTTTCATGTGCGATCTGCAAATTGCTTGCTTTCGTTGGTATCTGGAGATCTATCGACCTCTATGTTGAACATACTCAATGATTAATTTTTAACAAATTTACTTACAGCATGCAGAATACAGCAGTTTAAGAAATTATCAACACTTGCTCATGGACAATTCGGCATTAGCAGTAAATGTTTCTCTGAGTGGATATGTGGGTGGAGTTAAATTGCTTTCCACATACTTAGGTCGTCAATTTAATGCATGGAAATCACAGTCCTTTGATATTAGATTAGATCAGATTAGATCAGTTAAGTGTGGAAACAGACCCTTCGGTCCAACAAGTCCACACCGACCCGGTGAAGCGCAACCCACCCAGACCCATTCTCCTACATTTACCCCTTCACCTAACACTACAGGCAATTTAGCATGGTCAATTCACCTAACCTTGATATCATGTGAAGCTACATGTTGAGATATCACTGCTATAACCCACTCAGTAATACTTGCCTGAGAAAAAGTACAGTCTCTAAAAAGACGTTTCTTTTTCATGCTGTCTGGGTGGGGGTTTTTACTATCAATTATACTCCATTCATCTGCTAAAGTTTTCTTTCTGTCAAGTTACATCCTTTCCGGAGGAACAGTAGTTGGATCTTTCAGTCTGTGCATTTTGGTATTACACCATGAAGTGAATTCATCTGATGAGCCATTCTCTCTCTCTCTCTCTCTCTCTCTCTCTCTCTCGCATCTGCTTCCATTAGCTCCATCTTTGGAACTTGCTATACTAATTTTCCTATACAATTCCACAGCCACTTAAAGATACTGCCAAAGGTAATTAGAGTTTACTCCTTGATTAATATAATTAAGTACTTAGAGAAATACCAAAGATATTGTTATCCCTCATTGAGCTCCCGGGTGTCAGTAATGAAGCAAGGCTAGATGACTTGAAATTTTTAGTCTGATTGAAGCACTCTAAAGGAAAACGAAATAGCAAATATTATGGAAAAAGTTATTCTTGAACATGGTTTTAAATTGAGGGTTGAATTAAGAGTGGAAATGTGCTGCTGGAGAAGCGCAGCAGGCCAGGCAGCATCCAGGGAACAGGAGAACCGACGCCTCGGGCATCAGCCCTTCCTCAGGAATGAGGAAAGTGTATCTGCAGACCTCATTTTCTCTTGAATTAAGAGTGTACAAGTTCAAACTAGTAAGCGGTAACTTTTTAACCAATATATATAAGGTGATCTTTATGACGATCAACAAGTAGAATGGATTCAGAGCAGGATGATGAGGCAAGAGATCTGGAATCACAGAAACAACAACAAAAAGGGAATGCAGTTATGTTTCTCTGATGGATATCTTTAAGAATCAAGTTACTTTCCTCATGTTTATGTGTTTGTCATTTTCAGTATCTCATTTTAACTGCATCTTCTCAAGCTTGTACCTTTATTTGTGTGACTACATTCTACCTTTTTAATAGTGCCAATATCCTTCTTATAATACTTGACTAAAACTAAGTAGATATCCAAATCAAAACGGTAAATGCTGGTAATATGTAACAGCTCAGGCAGCTTCTGTGGAGAGTGCAGCCAAGTTAATATTTCAGGTGAATGAGCTCTCAGTAGAGTCAATCTGTTTCTCTCCCAGACATCTAACCAATCTGCATAATCTGTAACCAGTATTATCTATTTTTATTTCACCATTTGCTTCTGCATATTACTGGAAAAGCGCAGCAGATCAGGCAACATCCAAGGAACAGGAGAATCGACATTTCGGGCATAAGCCCTTCTTCAGGAATGAGGAAAGTGTGTCCAGCAGGCTAAGATAAAAGGTAGGGAGGAGGAACTTGGGAGAGGGGCGTTGGCAATGCGATGGGTAGAAGGAGGTTAAAAGGCTTATGCCCGAAACGTCGATTCTCCTGCTCCTTGGATGCTGCCTGACCTGCTGCGCTTTTCCAGCAACACATTTTTCAGCTCTGATCTCCAGCATCTGCAGTCCTCACTTTCTCCTTCTGTGTATTACACCAACTTTGTCCTTTCAATGTAGTGGACAGATATTTCATTATTTCTTTGCATTTGTATTCCATTTCCCTCATATAAACCCAGACCATCATCATCCTTCTAATTTTTTATCACCTGCAATCCTATTATTACATATCTGCCCATCTTCACATTAAATCCTGCTCCATTGTTTATTGCCTAGGTTATACCTTGAATTGCTTTATTCCCAAAATGTATTGTTTCACATTCATTGGGCTATATTAGTTCCTCCAAAAATATGTCCTTTGCAGTCTTATTTGTTGTGCACTGTCCCTTCTGAATCAGTGTGATCAGCAAAAGATGAGACAGTTTTCTGCCCGTGCCAAATAACTTCTGTATATATAGAACATGAGCGGTCCAACACAAACTCCAGAGAACATTACTAGCTATAGTACACTACACTGGGGAAGATACAATTTGGGAGATAACAATTTGCTCTTTCTTTCTGTATCTCAATTTCTTCTAAAAATATTCACAGAGATCATGGTGCAGAATTAAATGACTTGAACTTGAACTGGGACTGGGACTCCTGGCTCAGAGTTAGGGACACTGCCACTGCACCACAAGGGCCCCTAAGTGATGCTAGAATACAGCCAGAATTAACTGACTGCACATGGCAGAACAGTGTCCCAAGTTAATGCTTATTAGCACTGCCTAAAACCAGCCAGCACTTCTTCCAGAGCATTTCACTTGTGGTGAGAGCAATTGTTTGGAATTCTGTGTGAGCTGAATCTGACGTGGAAAAGGGAGGCAACTAGCTGAACATAGAAGTGAGCAGTCAGGCTTTCTAATTGTGCACCAGAACACTTGTTGGATGAAGTCAAAAGGAGTGAATTCTGTAGTCATGCAGATTCAGGATGCTGTCGGATACGCACAAGTGCAGGTGAATGGCAAATGTTTAGCCCCAAGGATCTAGGTGCAGGGCCACAGGAAATTTAATGACTTCTCATACCTCATCAGGGTTGGTGAATTCATCTTTAAATGCAACATTCTAACAATTGCACCATAGATCTCTGATATCATTCGAATCCCCACACCACCCAACTTCAAACTATTCGGGTACGCAATATTTATCACTGCACTTTGTCCTCACTCAGTTGGTACTGGTGAAAATCTCACATCCTCACAGCTTGCATAAGCTGTCAGCTATTTGATCATGACAACTATAACACCCAATCAGATCGCATACATTTCCTGGCGTAATTACCTCTCCTCTAGGACAACGTGGTGCGCAATGGGCACTAACTGAAGGGACCATGCATTCCCGTATAACCTAACTCACATGGGGAAAACCAAAGTAAATGTTATCAAAAGATCTATGGCTATTGCAGAGGTCAGACTGAAATCCATTGAAGGTGATGGCATCCTTATACTGCCCCTAATCCTCCTTCCTACGTCTAACTTCCTGTCCATTTCACGTGCTGCAGATGTTGTAAGCGCACACCTTTTACTTTTAGTCATTCCCATATCTCAATCTGCTGAGATTTTCCAGCATTTTCTCTTTTGGTCCCATATCTCAACTGTGCTTTTGTCTTTTCAGAAACCCAAGAACTGCAACCTGGTCAGGTAGTGAAAGAACAGCAAAAAGACAATGATTGTAACAATGTACAATCACTTAGAATTCACATGCAGCCAGCAGCCACTGACACTGAGTGTTTCAGAAGATAAGGTAGTAATAGATTAGAATCTGTTTAGACATTGTCAAGGGGGGCAGGGACAAAGCAAAGTGGCTCCTTGGTGGAGACTGAATTCACACATGAATCCTGCTGCAGAGGACTTGGATGAAGATGCTGATGAATCAGGTTACAGCGAAAGGCTAAAACAAAAGCAAAATAATGCAGATGTTGGAAATCAGAAATAAATGCAGAAAGTGCTGGAAAAACTTAGCAAGTCTGGCAACACTTGAAGTTCTGAAGGAGATTCATACTGGACTTTAACTCTGTTTCTCTCTCCATAGATGCTACCAGACCAGCTGAGTTTCTTTGGTTTCTGTTTTTAACTGCAGGGATGTGCTGATGGGTATAAACAACAATATGCTCAGTGCACTCAGCATCTGATCAGAGATTCTGTCTTTTCTGTCGAGAAGCATGAAGGAGTTATTGGTGCAAAATTTAGTGCTTATATTTTTCTGTGTGGAAATGGTGGTCAGCTGAATTGGCACAATTATAGATCTAAATATGTTGCAGTATCCGCTGGCCAATGTTGACCCTTCCCTTATAGCTTAGGCTGTGTCCACCAGGAGTATAAGCGTGAGAATAGAAACTCAGACTGAGGCCACGCAGATTCTAGCTGCTCCCACACCATTTCAGTCCAAAGTCATTCAGATTTAGTAGTTGCCATGTTCAAACTCTTGTCATGAAGACTGTAGTATCATGGCTACATATAAAGGAACTTGCTGGTTTACATGATAGCCCAGCAATTGGTCTACCACCTGATTGTTAGGATTGTGAAGACATTGCTCGGGGATAGTGACAGTGCCTCCCTTGTGCAGTAAACGGTTGTGCTTGCCCTGAAGAAAGTAGCATTTCCTCCCAACCCTATCACTCTGCCCATAAACCTGCTGTCGCCTGCAAAACACCCAATCCAGATTGCATGCTGCCAATGCTGGAATAATGTAATCCAAAGTCTGGCCTACTAGGCAAGAACTGTTTGAGTCCAACCTCCAAGGCCATCTGCAGTCTTCTTTGCTGAAAGTCAACAGCTTTCCACCAACCATATTATAGTTATCAGGGCCAGTATTGCATAGGAGTGCTAGGACTGGGAAAGGCAGCAAAGAAAGGCATCAAGAAACTAGATAAGTATGAATTGTGTAGTTTCCAGTTTCTCTGGAGCTTGCGGTGAGTTGAAACCTCAAAGTGAGAGTGAGTAGTGCCCTGAGCCCTGCTTTTGGGATGGCATTCCTCGCCCTGCTACTCAAGAATGAGGAAGATCCTGCCATCACATTCCCTCCTTGGGATGTCTCCTGCCCACCTCCTGGGAACAGAGCTAGATCAGTGGCCTCACCGCATGGAACTGCCGATAGCTGGAGACTAGGGTTGGAGAGTGAGGCAGCTGCGGGTCTGAGAACTCAGCATCAGGAAGAGGAGGAGCGAGTGGTGACCATGTTTGTGGTGACTTTCAACACCAGAGCAGCAGCGAGAGATGAGACTCTGATGTAGGTTTGATTCAGCGCAGGCAGCCGTGAGGTGTTTGCAGCAGAGAACCTGCTGAGTGGTGAAAGTCGGGACCTGAAGAGAAATGACACCAAAATTGGAGGTATAATGGACAGCAAAGAAGGTTACCTCAGAGTACAACAGGATCTTGATCAAATGGGCCAATGGGCTGAGGAGTGGCAGATGGAGTTTAATTTAGATAAATGTGAGGTGCTGCATTTTGCACAAGCAAATCTTAGCAGGATTTATACACTTAATAGTAAGTGCTAGGGTGTGTTGCTGAATAAAGAGACCTTGGAGTGTAGGTTCATAGTTCCTTGAAAGTAACGTCAGAGGTAGATAGATCAGTGAAGACAGCATTTGGTATGTTTTTCTTTATTGGTCAGAGGAAGTAGTGGAGGCTGGTACAATTGCAGCATTTAAAAGGTATTTCAATGGGTATATGAATAGGAAGGGTTTAACGGGATATGGTGCTGGCAAACGGGGCTCGATTAAGTTAGGATATCCGGTCAGCATGAATGAGTTGGACTGAAGGGTCTGATTCCATGCTGTACATCTCTATGACTCTATGACTTCAACGTTGGTTGAGTCTGATATAGACGGTGGTGAAGTGATGGAAGAGGGATAGCAGTGCAGGCATCGGTGATGAGCTGATTCAAGACTGATGGACTCTGTTTAACCTATATCTTTCTATTTCTTAGTCTTAAAATGTTATGACTGACTGTGTTCTCACTGTGAATGGTCTGTGACACAGGGAAGGAGTATATTTGCATATGGGAAATATTGTTTGCAGTCTTTTGAATAAGTTGCACTTGAATAAGCTTTTTGCTTACAGCCTGGTAATGAAAGGACTGTCCAGTTTGCTCTTTCTTCTGTTCTTTCTTATGCTCCTGCTATGCAGCTTCTCATTTGACAGCTGCTGACAAGTGCAGTCCCTTCACGATGACTAGGTTGTGCATCATACAGCACACTACCAAGTGTACGGAGATACACTCAGCACAATAGTGCAGAATGACCCAAGCAGCCGAACCATTGCTTCAGCATGCTGCAGGACTACACTATCGTATTTCATGTGGCAGCATGGTTTTCAATATATACATGACGTTAATGTGTGCATGGGTTGTGTTCTAGATCTTGTCAGTGGGATAGCCCTTGCTGTTAATAGTGACTGATTTTTAAAAGTGCTGAACTTCAGAAGTGCCACAGAAGGAAAGTATCATGGTCCTTTCTGAATACTGGCTATGCCAAGTATTGACTTACATAAAGTGCTGTCAGTGGCCACACACCAGCAAGACATTTGAAGAAGTGGAATCACTTTCTGTTCTGATGCACAGCAGAGTTGACATGCAACACAAACAAAGCAGTGTGTGGCAGTCCTAAACATCCCACCATGAAGAAGTCATTAAACCCATTAAAACCTTTGTGCTCATTTTATCTGCTTATCCTGCCTGCAAGAGAGAATGAGATGAACCAAGATCCTCTTTGAACCAAGATCCTCAGTAACCTGTATTATACAACAGTGGACAGCAGACTGAAAAATGTTGCTAATATCTTCGGCATCCAGCTGAAAGGAGGCAGGCAAATGAAGATTAATCGGCACAGTCACTTTCACAGTTAAGGACAACGATAATCCTTTTTGTACTCTCGGGTTTCAGTCATGATTGCAACAGTGACAGACTTTTATGAGGCACTCCCAAAGTGCTGGTGTCTCACATACTGTTCCTCTCTGAGATTAAGGGCATAAGATTGATACGTGAATGCTTGATGGATATGGCCTCCCACTGAGACCACTTCTCACTCCCATCATCCCTCATCTAGAAGCTTGAGCTCTTCTCAATTGCCATTCTCACTTCTTACTTCTCACTGCCTCAATCTGCCTGCTCTGCATTGGTCTGGCAGATGGTAATTGTGGAGTTGTGAATGGCTTCATCAAGGAGATATTCAGCATGCTGCACATCAAACGTTTGCATGTGTGCTGCAAGTTCGTAAAGGCTCTTGTAAACTCTCAGAAAATAGCCACTGCTGAGGCGAATTTATTGCCCTTGTGTCTTTGTCTTCACAAGTTTCTTGTGTGACACTTTATCAAACATGTTTAAAACATCCAAAAGTGCACTTTTTTGACATGGTCAGCAAATTTCCTTAAATAAAATAAATTAATTGTCATGACCTATCCATTTAAATTCATATCCCTGATTAGTCTTTATCTTTCTTTATTATTCATATCCCTTGGTCCTAGCATGTTTCTTTTTAATTCAACATCTCAATGCTGCTTAATCCATAAATGCATGACTTACCCAATTCCCAATTTGAAACAGATTCACCACCTTTTTAGTTCTTTGGTACAAGTCCTTTTCTCGAAAAATATTGGACAATTATGGTAATCACTTTTGCGACTTCAGTATTTTCAATACTGACGAGATCTGGTGACTTATCCACTTAAGCTATATTTCTACTTTTAACATAGTTTCACTTAGTGATTCTTCCACATCAGATGCCTTCTTGAAAGACATTGTAGTCGGTCTAACATTTTAATCCATCCATACAGCTGCAGTCTTTGATCCAACATTTTAAATTTTAGTAAGAATCTTTTTCAACTGTAACGTGTATCTCAATTTATTTTTGCCTTTTCTTTTAAAGTTCCCCAAATTAGCAATTTGCACATTTCTTATGAGGCAGTTTCATTTTTAAAAAGTTCTGAGGTGCTGGTGGGACGAACATCTTGATATCTCCAGGTTTCTTGCCTTAAAACAATGTGGGTCAGAAGGATGAAGCGACTTGTCTAGTTAAGCCTGGAAGGGGCACAATCCTATCTGTTAGTCGTCAGAACAGTTGATACATTGCCTTCATGGTCAGTCGAAGAGTTGCTGTTGTGGATCACCAGTCTGTAGTGAGTGACTCTCCAAGACTGTGTTCCAGGCTGCCTGTAATTTCTCCAATTCTGGAGGGAGATTGAATATCATTCTTTTTTCTGGTTGATAAATATCTCACGTGCTTAGTCTGAAAGAGGGGACTTATGCATGGAGACAGAGGATATAGTACTAAATGAATACATCTGTCCTTGCCATGGAAAAATATGCTAGTTGATGAATAGACCAACCATTGTTAGAGGAGGTACTAGAAAGAATGGCTGTACTTATACATAATAAGTCTCCAAGGCCAGGTGGGTTGAATGCAAGGATGCTGTGGGAGGTAAGGATAATAATTTATAATATACCTAGAGGACTGGAGAAATGCAAATATCACACCATAATTCAAACGGTGTGAGGACAAAAAGTAAGAAAGATTTTTGAAACACAAACAGGGAATATTAATAGTCATTTGGACAAGTGTATATTAATTAAGCAAAACAAGCATGGATTTATTAAACACAAGTCATGTTTAACAAACATGATTGAGATTTTTTGATCAGTGAACCAAAAGGGTGGTTGACATTGATGTGATTGGTGTACATGGACTTCCAGAAGATATTTAATAATATACCATGTAATAGCCTTGTTAACAAAGTCAAAACTCATGGAACAAAAAGTGTACATGGCAGCCTGGGTGTGAAGCAGACTGAGGCGAAAGGGAACAGAAATTAGTGGTGATTTGTTATTTTTGGACTGGACGAAGATAAACAGTGGTGTTACTGCAAAGACCATAGCTTTTCTTGATTTCATTACTTAAACTTTGGTGTGCAAAGCACAGTTTCAAAATTTGTGGCATATGGAAAAACCTGGAAGTAATGCAAATACAAGATAAAACAAAAAATTTCAAGAAGCATAGATAGGAATCGGCAAGCATGCGGCAGATTGAATTTGGAGTAAAGAAATGTGAATTAGTAATAATGAAAGGTAATATAAGATGCAGTGTATTACTTAAAAGGGGGAACATGAACCGAGCGACTCAACATTTTTGAGCATAGATCTTCGAAGATGGTAAGGCAGGTTGAGGAAGTGGTTATCAGCTTTTTGGTTTCTGCAAGTTATGCTGAATCTTTATAAGACACTGGATTGGCTTCAACAGGAGTACTCTGGACATCCCAATTTAAGAAAGACGTGAAGATATTGGAAAGGATGCAGTAAAGATTTACAAAAATGGTTCCAGTGGTGAGGGATTTCAGTTAGTTGCAGAAGTTGAGTCTGTTCTTCTTGGACAAAAGGAGATTTGATTGTTTTCAAAGTCATAGTGAGTCTGGATAGATAAGGAGACATTGTTTCCATTGATGGGAGGATTGAGAACCAAAGGACTTGGATGTAAAGTGAATGGTAAAAGGAAAAGAACCAAAGATGGCACGTGGGAGAATCTTTTTGTACAGGGAATGGTTAGGATCTGAAATGCACTGCCAGTTAGTTTGGTAGCAGCATGGCTTTCAAAGGAGAAGTTGGTAATTTTCTGAACAGGATACATTTCCAGGGCTTCAAGGAAGGAGCAATGGACCCAGTCTAGCAGAGGACTGGCATGGGCTGAATGGTCTCCTGAGTTGTAACTATTCTACGATACTGTGAACACTTTCAGACTCAACAGGAATACTGCTTCTGAAGTTCTTCTAGTAGGTGCCCTGGGATGTTTCTACTACTCTTCTGGTGCTTCATAAATGCAAGCCGTAGTCGTTGAAATCTGGCATTGATCCTTTTTCATTTCTGTAAAGTTTGGTGTCTTCTGTTCCAATTTGTTTCCTGCTGGTCTTATCTATCCAGTTAACTTCAGTTCTGATACCTCGCAAAGGAGAAAGAGCCCTGTGGTTAATTTCAGGACAAATTCTGAGTAAGTAAATCAAAAAATGTTTTTTTTTAAGGCAATGTTACATAATAAACATAATTTTGTATGGTTTGTTGACAAAAGGGTAATTGCAGTAGGTGTGATGAAATTGATGGAGAACATTTTCATGTGTTGTCCTGCTACATTGCACCATTAAAGAGATTCAAAATGATTTCACGTAACTGGGAAAACTGCAGATGCTGTACATAGAAACAAAACAGAAATTGCTGGAGAAGATCAGCAGGTCTGCCAACATTAGTGGAGAGAAATCAGAGTTAACATTGTGGATTGAGTGACCCTTCCATTTATTTTATATGTGTAAATTAAATTCTTGTGTGTCAGTTAGAAAGTGAACCACTTATTGTATCATACAAAGCCACTGCTCATGTAAGTAACACATGTCATGTTATATCACTTCCTGAGCTGGTCAGCTCTGTAGCAGAGAGAACAGGGGAATTCATCTGAGTAATTCTCATAAACTGGAACCATATGACAAATCATAATAGTTCACAGGGAATCTCCATCATGTGTGCACTTTCCACCAAAGCTCAGAGTGCTATCCACAGTCTGAAGAGAAATTAACATGATGTATTATGCAGCAGATGTATGACAACATGAGGGACTGCTTAGAGATGGACCTTAGGGCACAGACAAGCAAAGAAACAATATCCCCATAGAAAGCCCAGCTGTGCTACATTTAACTGGCTGCAGATAAATGTTAGCACCGTAACGATGCCCATTCTGTAAAACTGGAAACAAAGTGAAAAAAAATCCAAATCTTTTAGGACTGGTTAATTTCTTTCTCTCTGCTTTTTGGCAGCCAGTGAGGATTTACAGACTAAGCTAATAAGTGACAGCCCAGAGGTTTGTGGGAGGAGACTGAGCTCTATTGAATTTGCCTGTGAACACAGTGCAGCTCAGTGAGATCACATCCTAGTAAACCCGCTGGGCTGTCTGTATCAGTATATCGGAGCAGCTCAGGGGTGGGGGGCTGTATGATATCCTCAGGATTATAGCTGCAGGAAACTACAAGAATCTGTTTACTTCACCCTCGGGAGTCACATCCGTAGAGAATCCCACAAAATGGACCTCAAGTAGGACACTGTTTCAAAGAAATTTTGAGCAACTGAATTCAGTACTTTTATGGTCAATTCGGGATTACTTTTGGTGTCATTATTTAACCCTTCGCGATGTGGGGCAGAGTAATTTCGGACTACAAGAGTGGATTTATGAACTGCAGCAGACAAACAGGTAAAAAGCAAGTTGAAAGAAATCCTGATTCAGTAAGCAGATTTTTGTTTTTGCTGAATAAGAACGCCCCAGCTGGAAAGGAATGTTCCTCCCAGCAGCCTGGCTACTCGGTGTGAACGGTTCAAGATTATCTACAGAGAAGCGAGCCACCGTTCATGCTTTCAGAGCGCCTGAATGACAAGGATAAGAACATTAAAGCCGCAGTCATAGTCAGTGCTTGTTGTGAAGACACTCAACTGTATTGAGGTTAATTAGTGAACAGTGGTTCTCTTCCAGAAAGTGTAGAAGTGCCTCATTTAAATGGAAACTAAGCTTGGTCTAATGAAGCCTAGAACGATGCTTTACCACTCTTCATTTTAATAACAATAGAGACTCAGTTATGTGTTGGTTTTACAGGTTAAATGTCAATCTTGCGTGACGGGCCTCGAACTTTATGCCCTTACAGAAATAGTGTTAATCTAAAATGAGTTAATAGAATTTCCTCACACATTTAAATTAAGATGAATTTGATAAACACTATAATTAGAAATGTTGGAATAATATTTCTGCCATTTAGTAATTTGTGGCAACGTTGCAACGTGTGAAAAGGAATGGGATTACAATTCCATGTACTAACAGTAGAATTTAGGTTGAGTTTTCCTTAGCAAGTTATTTATTTTGCCTAAAATATTGCTTTTTATTTAAATGTCTGCTGATTTCTTTATTTGGAGCCAAGACTAATTGATAACTATATCTCAGCCCAGGTCTAAAGTTTGCTAAAAGCAAGATCTTAATGTATTTGAAATTCTAGGTTTAATATTAATGGCAGAAATGTGTTCAAGGTTTGATTATTTTTAAATTAGGACCTCCTCTTTGCTCTGAACAGCCCTAAAACAGATTAATAGTCTATGTTGTGCTGTATCCACTGCTAGCTAAATAAAAGAGACTTGGGTAGTGCAATCGTTCCTTTAGTAAATTAACCAAAGCAATAGGTGGGCTATTCTCAGCAAATCATTCTGAAATAACCCACCTATTATGTGGCAATACGTTACAACATGGAAAGTTCGATTCAACACTTACCTTTCACTTTTTTTTGTCCTCTAAATTTTTCCACTTCTTTCCTAAAGAAGCTAATTTAGCCCATGGTATGACTCCAGTACAAAACAGAAGTGGTTATTCTTTAGGTACTGAGATGGTGGGCATCAAGAAGCTATATACAACTGACTCAGATCCTGTCCTCATCTGCTGTCCACATATTCCAGTCGAGGCTCACTGAATGATGATTGAGAATCAGGAAACCTGGCTGTATTTCTCCCCAGCACAAGGAGGCACTGAAACCAATTGCAATGATGAATGATCACCACCTTGAGTTAAATTAATAAATTCAGCAAGTTACACCCTTAAGAATGAAATAGAGCAGTAACTTAAAGTTTGGCCATGATGTATTGAAGTTGAGAGTGCGGTGCTGGAAAAGCACAGCAGGCCAGGCGGCATCCAAGGAGCAGGAGAATCGACAGTTTGGGCCAGAATCCTTCATGACCTCCATGATGCATTGAAGTCATGATGCTCTGAGGTGAAACAAGATTAGATAATTTCAAACTACTTCAGGTATGTCCAAGTGTAAATCATTCATAATTCATCCCAAATTAGTGATCAGTTGAAGCATTATGTTGGTTGGTGTGTGAGGATGGGAAATGTTCACATTTGTACAATATCAATAGAGCATTCTCTTCTGAAGAGAGGAACGTCCATAATATTGGTGTCAGTGTTTCCACAGGTAAATGCAGCACCTGAACGGTATGTTATTGAACTAAAGCTGAATAGCCAGGTATCCCACTCAATCCTTTGTATGCTGAGTTAGCTAATATTAGAAGGTGCACTCCAACTTCTGTGGTTCTTGACTAAGAAGAAGAAATTCCTTAAATTTCCAATCTTATTTATTACAGGAAAGGATAGGTGTGATTTGAACTGTGATTGCCTCCATAGTTTTTGATGCTCACTGATGTCCCAGGTTCAGAGAAGTACAATGACAACTTGGGTGGTGCACCAGAGTGTTGTCATTGCCAATGAACAACACCCCAAAATGAATGACCATTCCCAGCAGGGAGAAAATTTGAGTAGCAACATATGAGTTAATGGTTGGAGCATTGTAGACTGACATTAAATGACTTCTGGCTGCTCTGTATTTGATTGGAGGTGATGATGAAGACAATAGACATCAACATTTCTACTCTGAAAATTCACGATCCTCACTCTGGTAACTCAAATACTTGTAATATTGCTTTAAGATTTCACAGTCATATCTTTCTTCTTACAAGGCATAGGAGAAGATCATTATTGAGGCAAATGACTATAGTGTTGCTTTGCACATTGCCTTCAGGGACTGAAGTTAGTGTGAGGTTAGTTTGCAGTGCGACTGGTTTGTCTTGTTAAATATTTCTTTGAGTTGGAATATCCAAATTTTATTGTTTCCCTGAGATAATCTCTCAGGTGCATCAGTACAATTTGACTATATTGGGAATATGTCTGTACTACAAATATTTTATGATTGCAAATCCTAGATATGCAAAAATAAACCACATGCTTCAATTCTACTTTAAGTATTATAGTTTTAATTATTGTAGTGCCAATTAGAAGATGAGAACGACAGGTAGAAGGAGGCAATTCAGCCCTCTAGACTGCTCGGCCATTTAATATGATCATGGCTGACCTCATTTCAGCCTGAATTCCACTTTTCTGATCACTCTCCATAACCCTTCAATCCATTGCTAATTAAAAATCTATCTCCTCCTTAAATTAACTTAATATCCCAGCTTCAATTAGATATCGTGGTCAAGAGTTTCTGCTTTGATTAGAATTGATGATCTGGGTGCAAATTGCACCAGACTGATTTTTTTTCCCACAAATTTTCACTCAGATTTGATTACGTGTTGTTGAATGTTAAATCTGCTTTAAGCCTTACACAATTGGGCAGCTTTTATATAGGATATTTTACAAAATGCATTAAAATAATTAATTGCTATGTTTAAGGTTGACAACATAGTGTAGTTTTTTTAGTACAGTTTAAAATGGTTTTACCACAAAAATAAGCATTTTTGATCAGTGTCACAACCTCTGAGCCCAACTGTAAATACCTGAGAATGAGTTTACAACCACACAAAACCACTAGTTCTGTGGTGTTTGGTAATCAGTTCTTTAATGGATAAAATATATTACAAACTTGTCAAACATACCAAAAGCATCTTTGCATGTTAAAGGGCATAATTTCAAGAGCCTCCTTGAAGCTGGCAAACAGGCAAATTAATTGAATCTCATCATGGTGATCCATTCACTCTGGAGAGATGTCCAGCTTTGTGGCAGCAAAATGTTTTCTGAACTGATCCAAACCATTATGGGAACTCAATCTGCAATTTGTTTCTTGATCCTCCAGTTCCACCCAAGACGTTAAACCTGAGGCCGTGACCGACCTTGCATGCAATTTAAAATATCTCATGGCACCTTTTATAAGATGAGCAAAGAAGTTGTCTTTAGTGGCCTGTCCAATAATTAACCTTCAGTAAATATTACTAAAACAGATGATTTGGTCAGAATCGCATTGCGTTTTGTGAGATCTGTGCAAATTGGCTGAGCAATTCCTACATCACAATGGTGACCACATTTCAAAAGTACTTAATTGGATATCAAGAGGCCTTGAAAGACGTTACAGAAATGCAAATCTGCCTTTCATTTGGTGAGATCTTCAATATCACTTATCTTGTCAACCACATGAAGAGAATAATAAACTATGCAACACGTCCAAGAATTAAAGCACAAAAACTATTCACTTACATTTTTAGTAGATGCCATAAGGCCTATTCCTTCAGGCTTCTGCCCTTCCCCCTCTTGAAAGCCCTATTAACAGTGGAGTTCAATTAACATGACAATGCCATAGGTGCAAATGCTGCAATTGCACCCCTTATGGCTTTTCTAAACTTGTTGGTAATTCACACACCATTTATTCTTGCACTTGACAGGAAAAATCTTTTTCAGTGAAAGATGGGAGAATGATAGGCTCCAAAATTCTACAGTATTTTCCACAATGCTGTTATGATGTGAGACTGATAAACAATTTCCACCATTTGCAAACATTCAGGGCCATGATATTTTCTATAATTAATGTAAACTTACAGACTAGACAGTTTTAAATCTTGAACTTTTTTAGACTCAATTTAACTTGCAAGTCGCAATTATAAAGATAAACCAAATTTTATATTAGAGTTTATCTTTGCCTGGACCAATCTGGTAGAGGATGCTGATTTAGATCATGCCCCATTTTATGCATGAGGAACAGGTGGTCACTGGAATGGGTGTTGATGTGGTTGTGAAGATTAAAATTATCATTCTTTAAAATTGTCAAGGACAAGCTTCATCCTACTGTTATAGCAATAGTATAGTAAAAGATTGGTGGCAGGAAGGAATTAATTGATACAGGAAGAAAAGTTTGTATCTTGTTTTATATTCCAATTTTTGCAGGATCAAGTAAAATTAAAATATTGGCATCTTGCCTTTGGCATATCCATAAAATAATTACAGCATAGGAGGAAGCCATTCAGCCCACTGTGTCTCTGCCAGTCCTCTGCAAAAGCAACTCACTGAGTGCCCATTCCCACCATTTCCCTTTAGCCCTGTGAATGATTTCTCCTCAGATAATCACTCAGTTCACTTTTGGATGCCTCTCCACCACACACTCCGGTAGAACATTCCAGATCCTAAGCACACATGCATTAAAAAAAGGTTTTCCTCATAATATCATAAAAGGGTGGTGGCTGTCTGGAACGCATTGCCAGCAGAGGTAATAGAGGCAGGCACAGTAGATTCATTGAAGATGCGTTTGGACAGATGCATGAGTAGGTGTGATGCAGAGGGATACAGAGGCTTAGGAATTGGGTGACAGGTTTAGACAGTAGATTTGGATCGGCTCAGGCTTGGAGGGCTGAAGGGACTGCTCTGGCTGTAAACTTTCTTTGTATTGTTCCTTTTGTGAATTATCTTAAACCTGTGACCTCTGCTTCTCAACGCAACTACCAACAGAAACAGTTTCTCAACCATTCTGTCTGGAATTTTCACACTGTTGAACATCTCTGTGAAGTCTTTTCTAAATCTTTACTTCCCCAAGAACAGTCCCAACTTCTCTAATTCATTGATCTATGTAGCTGAAGTTCTTTATCACTCTAACCACTCTTGTGAGTATTTTTTGCATCCTCTTCAATGCCTTCCTAAAGTGTGGTGCTGCGAATTGGATTCAGTACTCGAGTAAGGCTGAACTTTTTGTGTGTTGTTCATTCATGGTGCCAAGCTTAATGGATATTGTTGAAGGTGCATTTATCTAAGGAATTGGGGAGTATTCCATCCATCACACTCCTAACTTATGCCTTATAAACGGTAGACAGGTTTTGGGAGTCAGAAAGTGAGTTACTCACTGCAGGATCCCTAAACCCTGAACTACTCTTGTAGTTCCAGTGTTTCTATGGCGAGTGCAGTTCAGTTTGGGTCAATGGTAGCCCTCAGAAATGATACTATTGATACCATTCAGCGATTGTAATCCAGTTGAGTGTCAAATGTTGAGGGTTAGATTCTTTCTTGTTAGAGATGGTCATTGTCTGGCCCTTGTGTGATGCAAATGTTAGTTGGCACCTATCAGCACAAAGCTGTACATAATCACCTAGGAGAAAGTGTGCACTGCAGATGCCGGAGATCAGAGTCAAAAAGTGTGGTGCTGGAAAAGCACAGCTGGTCAGAGAGCATCTGAGGAGCAGAAGAGTTGATGTTTCAAGCATAAGCCTTTCATCAGGAATATAGTGGAGGCCCAAGGGGGCTGAGAGACAAATGTGAGGGCTGTGGGGATGGGGGAAGGTAGCTGGGAATGAAATAGATAGGTGAAGGTGGGGGGTGATGGTGATAGGTCGGACTGGATGGTGGAGCAGCCAGGTGGGAAAGATGGATAGATAGGACAGTTCAAGAGGACGGTGCTGAGTTGGAGGGTTGGATCTGGGATAACGTGGGGGAAGGGGAGATGAGGAAACTGGTGAAATCCACATTGATCCCATGTGCTTGGACGGTCCTAAGGCAGAAGATGAGACATTCTTCCTCCAGGCATCGGGTGGCTAGAATCTGATAGTGGAGGAGGCCCAGGACTTGCACAACCAGCAAGTCTCCCCACATTCCTGATGAAGAGCTCATGCTCGAAACGTCAACTCTCCTGCTCTCTGGATGCTGCCTGACCGGCTGCGCTTTTCCAGTGTCATACCTTTTGACTCAAAGTTGAACATGTCTATCTGGATATGAACTGGCTGCTCCAGTATCTGTGGAGTCACTATTTGGTGCTGAACATTGTGAAATCAAAAGCAAACATT
This sequence comes from Chiloscyllium plagiosum, assembly GCF_004010195.1. Classification (NCBI taxonomy): domain Eukaryota; kingdom Metazoa; phylum Chordata; class Chondrichthyes; order Orectolobiformes; family Hemiscylliidae; genus Chiloscyllium; species Chiloscyllium plagiosum. Next base: position 73,362,426 of record NC_057712.1, read on the forward strand.
CCCCATTCTGCCCTTATATTGAAGGGAATGTCATTGATGAAGCAGCTGAAGGTAGTTGGACCCAGGACACTGACCCTGATAACTGCTGCTGAGATGTCTTGGAGCTGAGATATCTGACCTCTAACCACACAGCCATCTTCCATTCTGCTACATATGACTGCAACCATTGAGGGGTCTTCTTAAGCCCAACCCCCACCCTGATTCCCATTGATTTCAGTTTTGCTCAGACTTCTAGGGGCCACATTACAATGAATGTCGAATGCTGTCGCTCTTACCTCCCCTCTGGTATTCAGCTGTTTTGTCCATGTTTGAACTAAGGCTGTAATGAAGATGAATGAGTCTGGCAGAACCCAAATTGGGCATCACTGAGCAGGTTATTGCTGAGCAGGTGCTGCTTGATAGCACTGTTGATGATACTTTACTGATCAAGAGTAGGCTAATGGGTTGGGGGGGTGGTGGTGGCGGGGGGGAAGAGTGCAGTAATTGGGTTGGACTTATCCTGCTTTTTGTGTGCAGGGCATTCCTAAGCAATTTTCCACATTGTCAGGTAGATGCCAGTATTAAAACTGTAATAGAAGAGCTTGGCTAGGGGAGCGTCAAATTCTGGAGCACAAGTCTTCAGTACTATTGCCGGAATGTTATCAAGACCCACAGCCTCTGCAGTATCCAGTGCCTCCAGCTGGTTCTTGATATCACATGGACTGAATCGAATTGACAAAATACTGGTGTCTGTAATGATGGGAAAACAGAGCAGGAGGCCGAGATGGATCATCCACTTGGCACTTCTGGCCTGACGATTGCTGCAAATGCTTCAGCCTTATCTTTTGCACTGACGCAAGGTTGGGGATATTTGTGGAGCCTCCTCCTGCACCATTGTGATTGGATGTCGCAGGACTGTAGAGATTAGTTTGGATATGTTGGTTGTGGGGTTGCTTAACTCTGTCTATCACTTGATGGGTGGGCTGGTTGGCACTCAAATAGTCCTATTTTGTAGTCTCACCGGGTTGTCAGCTCATCCTCACTTATGCCAGGTTCTGCTCCTGGCATTCCCTCCTGCATTCCTCATTGTACTAGGGCTGAACATCTGGCTTGATAGTAATAGGTGAGGGGTATATGAAAGGCCATGAGGTTACACATTATACTGGAGTACAGTTCCACTGCTGCTGGACCATGGTGCCAGATGGATGCTCTGTCCTGAGCTGCTGGATCTGATCATAGTAATTTAGCTTCATGATAATGCCACACAACACAATAGAGAATAAATGCAATATGAAGATGGGTCTTTGTCCCACAAGGATTATTCAGTAATCACTCTTACTGATACTGACATGCAGCAGGCAGGTTGATGAGAAAGAGGTCAAGTATAATGGATATTGAAGCCACCCACCCTGAGTACATTCTGAACACTTGCCATTCTCATTGCTTCCTCTAAGTGGTCAACTTTTTTTTCCTACTTTTGCCTAACTTATATGTCCTGAATCTGATTCCGTTTACTATATGCTTTCTCAATCTGCCTTGCCATTTTCAGTTTACTTGCATATACTCTGGTCTCTCTGTTCCTGCATTCCCTTAAGAATTGAACCTTTTCTTTTATATTGCCTTTCCTCATTCTTCCTACCAATGTGAATCACTTCACACTTCTCTGCATTAAATTTCATTTTTCACTTCTCTGCTCATTCCATCAGCCTCTCGGTGACCTCTTAAAATCTGTCAGTATTCCCGTCACAGTTCACATTGCTTCCAAATTTGCATCTTCGACAGATTTCGAAACGATGCCCACTCACCAAAGTAAAACAAAGAGCTGTGGATGCCGGGGATTTGAAGAAGGGTCACTGGACTTGAAAATGTAACTGTGTTTTCTCTTCACAGATGTGGTCAGCCTGGCTGAGTTTCTCCAGCACTTCCTTTTTTGTTTGTTCCACTGACCAAAGACGAGGTGATGAATGCAAATCAAGAAAATAAATTGCCCTAATGCCAAGCCTTCCTGCAGCCTTCACCATTACTGGTTTCCTGCCACTTTGTAACCTTGCTGCAACTGTTTGTTTTATTTTGTGGGCTTTGAATTTGCTGTTAAGTATTTTAGTAGTCTATGCACAGAACATCATCCTTATAATCCTCATCAATCCTCTTTAACATTTCAGCGAAAATTCAAACATGTTGGTTAAACGTGATTTGTTCTTACACAAAACCATGCTAGCTTTCTCGAACCAATCCACATTGCTTCATCTGAAAAACAAATTCCCCTATCCCAAAAGCTGCTGAGTCTTTACCCAGTTATTTTATTTTCACTTATAAGAAGGTGGAAGGAAAACACAGCTATAAGAGCCTAACGTGATCATGACCAGACACTATTTTGTACTGAGCAGAGGTAACATTATACCATCTTAACAGTCATTTACCAATGCCTCCAAAAACACTCTTTATTCAAAAATCCTCTTGCTACTTCATACTGGTTGCAAAATATTTTTAAGTGGTCTAGTCTGAATGCAACAAGTTCCCTAGTAGATACAAAAGCTAAATGTGGAAGCTTTGCATCATGTGATGATTTACTCCCTTATGCATCTTCCCAAACTACTTTGGTTCTAGTGACAGACTTCTGGCAAAGCTTAAGATGTGTTGTAGAGACCGAACTCACATATCGATGTCAAGGCATTTTGATATCACTTACAGCTTCCCTCCTTACATTAATTATGCAATTTATTTTAGTCTTTTCTACTTAGTTCAATGTTTATGTTTGTCCAAGTACTTCTCTGTTCCTTAGCCAAGTGGCATGAAAGTTAATTGCCATTGTTTTTAATTACAAATTTGAAGAGTATGGTGGACAAGCATTTGAAGTAAATAGAGTGAGTATAGTGGGACTAATTTGGAATAATTCCATTGTTTCAAAAAAAATCCACTAATCACATCAGAATATAAATTAAACTTGGAACTTTCTCCAGTACATGAGTTTATCAAAATGTAGGATAGCATGCCAGCAGCTGCACCAGGCATACTTTAAAAACGAGGTGTCAATCTGCTGAAGACACCAAACAGGTTTACTTGCATGCCAAACAACACAAGCAGCAAGTGATAAACTGAGTTGAGTAATCTCACAACCAATAGATCAAATTTGGACAATATCCAGGTTTAGGCTGACAAGTGGTGATAACATTTGTACCACTCAATTCCCAGGCAATGACCATCTCCAATAAGAGACAAATCTAACCACCACCCCTTGATGTTGAATGGTGTTACCATCACTAAATACCAAACTATCAATATCCTGGGAGCAACCATTGACCAGAGTCTGAACTGAACTTGCCACATAAACACAATGGTTACAAGAGCAGGTCAAAAGAGCAGGTCAAAAGTTATGAATATTGTGATGAACCCCTGACTCCCCAAAGGCGCAAGTCAAGAGTGCGATGGAATACTCTCCAATTACCTGGATGGGTGCAGCTCCAATAACACTCAAGAAGTTGACACCTTCCTGGACAAAGCAGCCCACTTGATTGGCATCACATCCACAAACATCCCTGAACAGCCAACACTCAGTAACAGCAGTGTGTGCTACCTTCAAGATAAACTGCAGAAATTCACCAAAGGTCCTTAGACAGAATCTTCCAAGCCGACGACCACTTCCATCCAGAAGGATAAAGGCAACAGGTACATGGGAACATCATCACCTGCACGTTTCTTTCCGAGCCTCTCACCATACTGACTTGGAAATAAATTGCTATTCCTTCCCTTTCGTTGGGTTAAAATCCTGGAATTCCCTCCATGGGATCAACCCACAGCAGGTGGACAGCAGTGGTTCAAGAAGGCAGCTCATCACCATCTTCTAAAGGGCAACTCGGGACAGGCAATAATTGCTGGGCCCAGCCAGTGATGCCCATGATCTACAAGTGATTCAAAAAAACTCCTGTGCTCTCTCTCTCTCAGTATGAATAACCCCCAACCCCATCAACCATTCCTCTCCAAAGTCCTTAAGTTGAGTTGTCACTTCAAAATCTGTGGCCATTGTCCCTGGAATCTGATATTTGAATCCCTAGAATTGCTTTCTGTCCTGGGCACAGTAACAAACACCAAAGTCACAGACAGCATGCTGTGTGATCATGTTAAACGGTAACCCCTCACCCCTGTCCTTCATGAACTGTACAGCCTTTATCAATATCAAGTCTCCCTTTGTTATTTATTTTTATTTTCACCACCGAGTACTGGTTTCTATGAAACCAGTCTCACCTCTTGAGATTGCTCTCTTTACCTGCAACATGACATTTCAAGATCTGAATGCAATGGCACTCGAAAAACAGTCTCCGGATTTTACTTAGAAGTTATTATTTTACCAGTATGTAGATTGTAAACCTTTACCAAATTTAGCCAGTTTTGTTTCCAATAAAATCATAAATTCAACAATTGAAAGGGAAGTCGTTCTAGTTTTGACTTTTGCTGGTGGAAGAGCAGCACATTCCCTTACATGTTCATTATATGTTTTGTATCACTGTAATTGTTTTCAAATCCGCTAACTCAATTGTGAAAGCTTTATAAAAGTATACTACTACTTTATATCCCATACCTTAAGTCACAGTACTATGTGCAAATGCATATTGTTTGTGAAACAGTATTTTTAAACAAATTTATTTACGAAAGAGTAGCAGCATTTGATGTCCTTTCATAGAAATAGTTAGAGGCTGAAAACAGCTGCTTTAGTAAACAGGAATCAGTTTATTCTTAGTCATGTGATTTGTTTGCTCATCTCTTAAAGTGGAAATGTATTCCCATCTGACAAATGGGGAAATGGTCACCTTCACTGCCTGGGCAGGAATCTAATATGGTAGGAACATTTGGGGAGGTTTTACAAATGACAAGTAGTCTACTTCACCTCACTAGTAAAAACATACCCAACCCTGTATCCTGTTTACTAAAATACATAGATTACCATTCCTAATGTTTTCATCAGTGGAAAAAGACTGTGGAAGCCATTTCAATGCAACTGCTCGCACAAAATAATGGAATTGTGTCATTCTTACAATACACAGGGAGACCTTTTGGCTTGTGTTGGCTATCTGGGAGAGTAACTTAGCTTATCACACTCCCCAGACTTCTTCCCATAACCCTGTAATGTTTTTTTAGATTAGATTAGATTAGATTAGATTAGATTACTTACAGTGTGGAAACAGGCCCTTCGGCCCAACAAATCCACACCGACCCGCCGAAGCGTATACCATCCAGACCCATACTCCTACATTTACCCCTTCACCTAACACTATGAGCAATTTAGCATGGCCAATTCACCTAACCTGCACATTTTTGGATTGTGGGAGGAAACCGGAGCACCCGGAGGAAACCCACGCAGACACGGGGAGAATGTGCAAACTCCACACAGAGAGTTGCCTGAGACGGGAGTTGAACCCGAGTCTCTGGCGCTGTGAGGCAGCAGTGCTAACCACCGTGCCGCCCATTAGATAACTTATCTAATGACATGTTTAAATTGATTGATTCAATCTTTGTCAGATAGGATATTCCAGTGTCTAAACATTGTGGTGTTCCGTCATGTCATCTTTGGTTATGTTATTATTCAGCTCATTTCTGTGCCTGCTAGTTTTCAGCCTTTTGCCAATGGACAATTTCTCCCCAAGTTATTTCATCCCAACCTTTCCTCATTTGCACACCTTGAACAAATTCCTTTTCAACCTTCTCTTCTCTAGTATTGCAGCTTTTCAAATCTATCTTTCACTTACGTTCCTCATCCTTGGAATTAGATTAGATTACATTACAGTACAGAAACAGGCCCTTCGGCCCAACAAGTCCACACCGACCCGCCAAAGCGCAACCCACCCATACCCCTACATTTTACCCCTTACCTAACACTACGGGCAATTTAGCATGGCCAATTCACCTGACCCTGCACATCTTTGGACAGTGGGAGGAAACCGGAGCACCTGGAGGAAACCCACGTAGACACGGGGAGAACGTGCAAACTCCACACAGTCAGTGGCCTGAGGCGGGAATTGAACCCGGGTCTCAGGCGCTGTGAGGCAGCAGTGCTAACCACTGTGCCACCGTTCCGCTCACAAATCATTAGCATTTTCTGCAATCTCTCTACTCCTTCCTATCCCTCCAAAGGTATGGTGCCCACAACTGGATACATTCCTTCTTTTGAGGCTGAACAGTTTGTAATGGAGCCAGCAATGTTTGGTGGTTGGACAGAAATTCACGATCTCCTTTCTGATTCAGTGCTGCTCAAACATTTTATTGATGAGATCCAAGAATCAGGCTCCGACCATCATTTTAAAACCTGGCTAATGTGGATTGGCCCTGTATTGAACTGGAAAATTCCAGCCCTATGAGTCTTTCTCTCAATCCTAGGATTCTGTGCACACAAACTATTTCTTTTAACTTGTTAACGGAACTGAAATATTTGAGAAACCGGCCAAATAGATTACAGTGCATACAACGATGTACGTGTTAAATCAACATGGATTGTTGAAGTAACACAATTGGTAGGATAGGCCAAGGACAATGAATATATCCACTGTTATTAATTCATCTCAGAAAATTCTCCAAGTCATTTGTATCCATATGTAGTTCAGTGAAATCAAAAGGATACTAAGGGGTTATTGAGAGGAGTTACAGGGAGATAGTCACACCTCAGATACAAGAAATAGGCAGATGGGTTATGGTCAGGGGATGGAAAAAGGAACAGGCAGACAGTGCAAGGATCCCCTGTGGCTGTTCCTCTCAATAACAAGTATACCGTTTGGATACTGTTTGGGGGGGATAACTTAGCAAGGGTAAGCCATGGGTACAGGTATCTGGCACAGAGTCTGTCCCTGTTACTCAGAAGAGAAGAGGGGAGATGAGCAGAGCATTAGTCATTGGAGACTCCATAGTTAGGGGGGCAGAGAGACTCACGGTTGGTGTGTTGCCTCCCAGGTGCCAGGGTTCATGATGTCTTGGATTATGCTTTTGGGATCCTTGAGGGGGAGGAGGAACAGCCCCAAGTTGTGGTCCACATAGGCACTAATGATATAGGTAGGAAAAGGGATGGGGATTTAAGGCAGAAATTCAGGGAGCTAGGGTGGAAGCTTCAAGCTAGAACAAACAGAGTTGTTATCTCTGGCTTGTTACCCATGTCATGTGCAAGTGAGTTAATGAATAGGGAGAGAGAGGAGTTGAACATGTGGCTACAGGGATGGTGCAGGAGGGATGATTCTGGACATCTGGATAATTGGGTCTCATTCTGGGGTAGTTGGGACCTCTATAAACAAGATGATCTATACCTGAACCAGAAGGGTACCAATATCCTGGGGGGAAAATTTGTGAATGCTATATGGAAGGGTTTGAACTAATTCAGCAGGGGGATGGGAACCTGAATTGTAACTCCAGTGTACAGGACAATGAGAGTAGTGAGGTCAGAAATAAGGTTCCAAGGTTGCAAGAGTGCACTGGCAAGCAGGAAGGAGGTTTGAAGTGTGTCTACTTCAATGCCAGGAGGATCTGGAATAGGGTGGGTGAACTTGCAGCATGGGTTGGTACCTGGGACTTCGATGTTGTAGCCATTTCGGAGACATGGGTAGAACAGGAATAGTTCATGCAGGTTCTGGGATTTAGATGTTTCAGTAAGAACAGAGGAGATGATAAAAGAGGGGAGGTGTGGCATTGTTAGTATTACGGTAGCTGAAAGGATATTTGAGGACTCATCTACTGATGTAGTATAGGCTGAGGTTAGAAACAGGAGAGGAGAGTTCTCTCCGAATAGGCTTCTGAATAGTTCCAGAGATGTAGAGGAAAGGATAGCAAAGATGATCCTTGATAGGAGCAAGACTGACAGGATAGTTGTTATGGGAGACTTTAACTTTCCATGTATTGACTGGAAATATTATAGTTTGAGTACTTTTCGATGGGTCAGTTTCTGTCCAATGTGTGCAGAATGGTTTCCTGACACAGTATGTAGACAGACCAACAAGGGGGGAGGCCACATTGTATTTGGTACTGGGTAATGAACCGGGCAAGGTATTAGAATTGGAGGTAGGTGAGCACTTTGGTGATAGTGACCATAATTCAGTTATTTTTACGTTAGCGATGAAAAGGGATAGGTATATACTGCAGGGCAGGAGTTATAGCTGGGGAAAGATAATTATTGATGTGATTAGGCAAGATTTAGGATGCATTTGATGGGGAAGGAAATTGCAGGGGATGGGCACAGTTGAAATGCGGAGCTTATTCAAGGAACAGTTACTACATGTCCTTAATAAGTATGTATCTGTCAGACAGGGAGGAAGTGGTTGAGTGAGGGAGCCATGGTTTACTAAAGAAGTTGAATCTCTGGTCAAGAGGAAGAAGAGCGCGTATGTTAGGATGCGATGTGAAGGCTGAGTTAGGCTGCTTGAGTGTCACAAGTTAGCCAAGGAAGTTCTAAAGAGAGAGCTAAGAAGAGCCAGAAGGGGACATGAGAAGTTGTTGGTGGATCGGATCAAGGAAAACTCTAAAGCTTTGTATAGGTGTATCAGGCATAAAAGAATGACTTGAGTAAGATTAGGGCCAATCAAGGACAGTAGTGGGAAGTTGTGTATGGAATCTGAGGATTTGGGAGAAACGCTAAATGAATATTTTTCGTCAGTATTCACACAGGAAAAAGACAATGTTGTCGAGGAGAATATTACGATATCGGCAACTAGACTAGACGGGATTGAGGTTAACAAGGAGGAGGTATTAGCAATTCTGTTGAAACTTTATTGCTGGAACAGCACAGCAGGTCAGGTAGCATCCAGGGAACAGGAGATTCGACGTTTCGGGCACAGGCCCTTCTTCAGGAATCAGCAGGAGAAGATAAAAGGTAGGGAGGAGGGACTTGGAGGAGGGGCGTTGGAAATGTGATAGGTGGAAAGAGGTCAAGGTGAGGGTGATAGGTCGGAGTAGGATGGAGGCGGAGAGGTCAATAAGAGGGGAGTTGAAATGCTGTGCCACAGGTTGGTTGGGTTGGTTCGTCCGGGTGGCCCAGAGGTGCTCTCTGAATCGCTCCGCAAGTAGGCGGCCTGTCTCCCCAATATAGAGGAGGCCACACCGGCTGCAGCGGATGCAGTAGATGATGTGGGTGGAGGTGCAGGTGAATCTGTGGCGGATATGGAAGTTGTGGAAAGTGTGAAAATCGATAAGTCCCCAGGGCCGGATGGGATTTATCCTAGGATTCCCTGGGAAGCCAGTGAAGAGGTTGCGGAGCATTTGGCTTTGATCTTTATGTCATCATTGTCTACAGGAATAGTGCCAGAAGAGTGGAGGATAGTAAATGTTGTCCCCTTGTTAAAAGAAGGGGAGTATAGACAACTCTGGTAATTATAGACCAGTGAGCCTTACTTTGGTTGTGGGTAATGTGTTTGAAAAAGTTATAAGAGATAGGATTTATAATCATCTAGAAAGGAATAAGTTGACTAGGGATAGTCAACACGATATTGTGAAGAGTAGGTCATTCCTCACAAACCTTAATGAGTTCTTTCAGAAGGTGACCAAACAGGTGGATGAGGGTAAAACTGTTGATGTGGTGTATATGGATTTCAATAAGGGATTTGATAAGGTTCCCCACGGTAGGCTATTGCACAAAATTCAGAGGCATGGTATTGAGGGTGATTTAGTGGTTTGGATCAGAAATTGGCTAGTTGAAAGAAGACGGAGACATGGTGGGTTGATGGGAAATGTTCATCCTGAAGTTCAGTTACTAGTGGTGTACTGCAACGATATGTTTGGGGCCACCGCTGTTTGTTATTTTTATAAATGACCTGGATGAGCGCATAGAAGGATGGGTTAGTAAATTTATGGATGACACTAAGATTGGTGGAATTGTGGATAGTGCCAGAGGATGTTGCAGGTTACAGAGGGACATAGATAGACTGCAGAGCTGGGCTGAGAGGTGGCAAATGGAGGCTAATGCGGAAAAGTGTGAGGTGATTCACTTTGGGAGGAGCAACAAGAATAAAGAGTACTGGGCTAATGGTAAGATTCTTGGTAGAGTAGATGAGCAGAAAGATCTCTGTGTCCATTTGCATAGCTGCCTGAAAGTTGCCATCAAGTTGATAGGGTTATTAGGAAGGCATATGTTGTGTTAGCTTTTATTGGTAGAGGGATTGAGTTCTGGAGCCATGATGTCATGTTGCAATTGTACTAAACTCTGGTGCAGCTGCGTATAGTTCTGTTCACTGCATTATAGGAAGGATGTGGAAGCTTTGGAAAGGGTTTAGAGGAGATTTACTAGGATGTTGCCTGGAATGGAGGGAAAGTCTTATGAAGAAAGGCTGAGGGACTTGAGGCTGTTTTCTTTAGAGAGAAGAAGGTTGAGAGGTGACTTAATTGAGACATATAAGATAACCAGAGGGTTAGATAGGGTGGACAGTGAGAGCCTTTTTCTTCAGATGGTAATGGCTAGCACAATGGGACATAGCTTTAAATTGAGGGCTGATATACGACAGATGTCAGAGGTAATTTCTTTACTCGGAGAGTAGTAAGGGCATGGAATGCTCTGTCTGCAACAGTGGTAGACTCACCAATATTAAGGGCGTTTAAATGGTCATTGGATTAATATTTGGATAGAAATGGAATAATGTAGGATAGATTGGCTTCAGATTGGTTCCACTAGTCGAAGCAACATTGAGGCCCAAAGTGCCTGTACTACGCAGTAATGTTCTTTATTCTGTGCAAAAAGGATCAAGAGATATGCTAGGCTGAGTATCAGTCATCATGCTACAAAAAGGCAGGTCAAAGACATACATAGGATTTGCTCATGGAGTGATTTTTCCACTTCAGCTGTGCTATAATGAAAAAGATCAAAGCAACAAATATGGTGAGATGGGTGGGGAGTTTGTGGGGAGAAGTTATTGTTGAAGGGTTCAGTAGTCCCTGTGATACTAGATGTCATAGGCTAGACGGGTGTCAGTGACCGTGGAGAGAGGCACAAAGGCAGGATATCATTGTTTAGGTTGACGAAAGGTTCCTCTGATACAAAGAACAGTACAGCACAGGAACAAGGCCTTTGGCCCACCAAGACTGTGTCAATACATGATGCCTTTCTAAATTGAAAAGCTTTTGCCTCTACATGGGTTCATATCCCACTATTTCCTATATATTCCTATATCTGTCAAGATGCCTCTTAAACATTGCTATTGTATCCTCCTCCACCATTTCCTCTGGCAGTGCATTCGAGGCACTTTTCATCTTCTGTGTAACAAACTTGCCTTTCATATCTTCTTTAAACTTACCCCCTCCTCCCTTAAACCTATGTTCCTTAGTAACTGATATTTCTACCCTGGGAAAAAGACTCTGATACCCACTCTATCCATGCCTATCAATTTTCTAAACTTCTATCAGATCGCCTCTCATCCTTTGGCATTCATGTGAAAACAAACAAGATTTGTTTAATCTTTCCTCATAACTAATACTCTCCAAACATGGCAAAGTGTTTCTGTACCTTCTCCCAAAGTCTCCGCATCCTGCTTGTGATGTGGTGACCAGAACTGTACACAATATTCCGAATGTGACTCAACTAAAGTTCTATACAGCTACAACGTGACTTGCAAATTTTTATATTCAATGCCCCAACCGATGAAAGAATATGCCCTCTTGACCACCTTATCAACTTGTGTTGCCATTTTCATGGAACTGTGGACTTGTACATCTAGATCCTTCTGTATGTTGACGCTACTAAGCGTTCTGCTATTTACTGGATACTTTCCTTTTGCATTAGATCTTCCAAAATCCATCATGTCACATTTAACCAGAGTAATCTTCATCTGCACTTTCTCTGCCCAGGTCTCCAGCCTATCTATATCCTTCTATATCCTCTGGCAAATCTCCTCACTATCTTCAGCTTCTCCAATTTTTGTGTACTCTGTAAACTTACTTATCAGGCCACCTACATTTTTCCCAAATAAACAACAGGGATCACAGAACTGATCACTGCTGAAAACCATGGGTCATAGATCTCCAATCAGAAAAGCACCCTCCACTGCAACTTTCTGTGACTAAGCCAGTTCTGTATCTATTTTTCCAGCTCACCATTGATTCCATCATTAGATTAGATTAGATTACTTACAGTGTGGAAACAGGCCCTTTGGCCCAACAAGTCCACACCGACCCGCCGAAGCGCAATCCACTCAGACCCATTCCCCTACATTTACCCCTTCACCTAACACTATGGGCAGTTTAGCGTGGCCAATCCACCTAACCTGCACATTTTTGGATTATGGGAGGAAACCAGAGCACCCGGAGGAAACCCACGCAGTCATGGGAGAATGTGCAAACTCCACACAGAGAGTCGCCTGAGGTGGGAAATGAACCCGGGTCTCTGGCGCTGTGAGGCAGCCGCGCTAACCACTGTGCCACCGTGCCGTCCGTGTGACTTCATCTTTTGTATCAGCCTGCCATGAGGGAACTTGTGAAAGGCCTTGCTAAATTCCTTATAGACAACATCTACCACCCTGCCATCATAGAAAAACTTAATCAAGTTTGTGAGACATGACCTTCCCCCCACAGCCATGCTGTATATTGTCAGTCAGTTCATATTTTTCCAAATATGAGTAAATCATAGACCTTAGAATCTTCTTCAATAATTTCCCTACCATGGAATACAGGACACTGGCCTGTAATTTCCTGGATCATCTCTGTTGCCCTTAAACAAAAGAATAAAGTTGGCTGTTCTCCAGTCCTATGGGATGTCTTCTGTGACTAAGGGGATACAAAGATTTTGTACAAGGGCCGCAGCAATTTCCTTATCTGTCTCCCTCTGCATTCTGGGATATATCTCATCAGATCCTGGAGACTTGTCGAACTAAATGCTTTTTAAAGCCCACCCAACGTCTCCTCTATATATTAACATTCCCCTCCCAAGACTCCCCATCCACCATGTCCCTCTTTGTGAATACTGATGCAAAGTATTCATTAAAGACCTTACCCTCTTCCTTTGGCTCCATAAATAAATTCCCTCCTTTGCCCTTGAGTGAACTTATCCATTACTTCACAACCTCTTTCTCCTTATATATGTATAAAACGCCTTGGAACTTTCCTTAATCCTGTTTGCCAATGACATTTCATTGCCCCTTTCAGCCCTCCTAATTCCTTGTTTGAGTTGTTTTCTGCTTACTTTGTATTCTTAGAGGGCTCTGTCTGTCTTCACTTTCCTAAACCATGCATATGCCTCTCTTCTTTCTTTTTGATTAAGCTCTCAATTTCTCTTATTATCCAGGGTTCCTGAATCTTGCCATTCTTATCCTTCATTTTCATAGGAACATGCTGCTCTTGAACTCTAACCATCTTGTTGCTAAAAGATTCCCACATACTAGACATGGTTTACTGTCAACAGCTGCCTGTTGTCTAGAGTATCTAGTTCCTGACTGTATGTTGTGGTAGTTAGCCTTCCCCCAATTTAGTACTTTCACCTGAGGACCAATTTTATTCTTAAGTAATTTAAAACTTACAGAATTATTGTCACTGTTTCCGAAATGCTGCCCCACTGAAATTGCGATCACCTAGCAATTCTCAATACCAGGTCTACTATGGTCCCTTCCCTCATTGCACTATTTACATACTGTTTAAGAAAACTGTTCTGGACGCACCTAACAAATTCTTCCCCATCTAAGCCCCTGACACTAAGGAAGACCAAGTCAATATTGGGGAAGTTAAAATCATCCACCACAATGATTCCATTATTTTTGCATTTTTTCGTAATCTGTCCACATATGTGTGCCTCTACCAACCGCTGGCTGAAGGGAGGCCTGTGGAACAATTCCTTCAAAGTGGTTGCATCCTTCCTGTTCCTGAACTCTACAAACATGGCCTTGCTGAATGAGCTCTCCAAGGTGTCCTTCCTCAGTGCAGTTGTGATATTCTCTCTAATCAATAACACAACTTTCCCACCTCTTTTACAACACTCTCTACCTCATCTGAAACATATAAATCCCAGAACATTAAGCTGCCAGTCTTGGCTCTCCCTCAACCAAGTCTCTGTATTAGTTATAACCTCATAGTTTTCTTGTATGAATCCAAACTCCAAGTTCATCTGCCCTACCTAGCATTCTCCTCACATTAAAATAAATATGCCTCAGACTGCCAGACCACTGTGTTCTGTTTTCTTCCCCTATCTGTTCTTCCTTAGTTTTACTGACCTTAGTCTCAGATTCCTCCTTGTCATTTTACTTGCTGACCTACTGCTCTGGTTCCCATCTCTCTGCCACATTAGTACATAGCATTCATACGTACGTAACCCCTCATACATACATAGCATACCCCAAATGAGGTAAATCACATCCTTGTAGCCTTCCTTCTAGCAACTGTATTCTTCCATTGGGCTGTGCTAGTATCGCTACCTTTCAGACAGGAGACCTGGATTCAAGTCTGACCTACTCATGTACATAGTAACATCTCTGATCATATTGACTCAAAATATCTATTCCAGCCCGGGCAGTGTAGTATTTGGGTCACTTGGCTTGTGACAAAGCCTCAGTACCTGTTAATGAGTCTTTTCAAAACTGGGAGGTAGGCTGTTAATTTTGATGCTGGCCTACCTACTCTAGTACGGGAACGGTCATCATTACACACATGCAAGAGTCCTGGCTCAGGCTTTTTATATTAACTAGAAACTAACGTAACATGATGGGGAAATTTTGGGAAGAATTGGATATGAATTTTTAAAAATACTAAATGATGTACAGGAGAAGTATATTTCTTCATGTTAACTGTTTACAAGATAAGGTCTTTTAGCATTTTAACATATGGTTGGATTTGTCACTGTGCAGGCCCTGATGTTCCACCTACAGGATGGGTTCCAGGTTGTGAAGCAGTATGGAGGGCCCCTACACTCCTGACTAGTGTCCGAAATAACAGCAACAGAAGATTCAGCGCTACCTCCGATAGTGGAGACACTGGAATAGGCACTTCAAGTTCAGACAGCATAGAAGGTGGGGTTAAATTCTGAACTAGCTGAGTGTAAATTGTTTACCTTAATGTGTATTGATGGTTCTGAGGAAAATAGATGATATTCAGATGATGATAGAATATCTTGACAAATTACCCTCGCTTTTTCCAGCCAGCAAATGAAAAGCAACATGTTAATTTGAAAATATTACATATTTGAAAAATGCAGTTGTGGGCACTGATTTAAGTGGTTTTGATTACAGTATAAGTTAATTTAACTTTGTTTAATTTGAGCTCCTGTAACTGTTGCTTTGGTATGTTACAGTAAAGGAACCACAGTGCTAAAAATATACTAATATATTTTGCTTGAGTAACATTTATAAATAGCCACTTTGGCAGAATGGTGTTATATAGCCATTTACACAGAATGAAATGTCCATGTTGTCCATTCACAACAAACACTGGAGGGGTTGGATTTCTTTTGCCACTCATAAATTAACATTGGTTTTCACTTCTGGCTATGTTGGTATGGATTTGTTGTCCCCCCTGTGGTGGAGTGGTATGTTATGTGCTCTGTCCATCTACTCATGAGCCATGTGATTTTTGTGATCATGTTTTTGTACATAAATAATTCTATTCATAACACAGGTGTCACTTGGGAAAAGTACACTGTTTGCTTAGGAGGTATATGTCAATTTCTTTGCAACGGATATGACAGGATGGATAATCCAATATTATGTATAGATTGTTAGGGTGGAATTTACCTTTCCTGGAGTTGGTAAAAAGTCAAAACAATTCAGTGAGTTGGCCCTGGAGAGATACTAGCCCCCTTCTTGCCACCTCAGTAATTAAGTGCTGACAATGAAGGTTCCTTGGAGACTTTCGCGATTCACCAATAATTAAGGCCCTTATGTAGTCACTTAATGTCTGCTTAAGGGCCTGAACCCGTCAAGGCTCTTAATTGTTGCCTTTCTGACAGACAAGAAATGCGACTGGTTTCCTACAGGGAAATTAGAATAATCTGCCGACCAGGTTGTGTGGAGATGGTGGGTGGCGAAATCATCTCAATTTTCCATAATCTAGGAGCAATTAGAGTCACAGAATGTGGGGGTGGGGGGCAAGAGGGTTGCTTCTGAAAGCCACGCACTCTCCTGAATGCTTTCTCTCTATTACTTCCATCCTGTGAGAAATAAAAGAGAACCAGTTACTTTTTCACCATTGAATCTACTTAACACTAGGCCTCAGCTGATGGTCTTTCGGACCCAAAAGGTGCTGACCTCAGAATGATCAACAGCTTCTAGGGAGGTGGGATTGCACTGGCAATAAAAAAACCCCAAAGAACTGCAAATGCAGAAAATCAGAAATAACAACAGAAATTGCTAGGAAGACTCAGCAGATCTGGCAGCATCTGTGGAGAGAAAGCAGAACGTTCTGAAGAAACATCACTGGAGCTGAAATGTTAACTCTGCTTTCTCTGCACAGATGCTGCCAGACCTGCTGAGTTTTCCCAGCAATTTTTGTTGTTGTTTGGAATTCCACAAGCAATGCCGGATGGTCCGAAAGTTCATTGGACAGATCTTAAATTGGTTGGCTCGCGATCTGACATGCTTTCTTGCTCAGAAAGCGATGGTACCATGGAACACGTACACACATAACAAACCCACATGACACACACACATGCTCACACACATATCATACACACACACACGCAATACTCATACATGCGTATGCACACATGCTCACACACACCATACATACACACACATGCGCAAACACGTGCTCTTACACACACCATACTTGTGCACACATAACAAACACACCATACACACACCCTGCACACACAACCAACATACCCCACACATAACAAACACACTACGCACCTCACATGTACCCCACTTGCAATCCTCTCGCATACACAACATACACACATACGATTATGCTTCCCTTCAATATCAGTTTCTGTACCACTATAAGCATTCTGTTTCCAGCAGGCAATATAAAGAAGCTAATTAATTCCTCATAATGGCCTTTACAAAATGCTAATTACATATTATGTGTGTCTCAATATTTCACAAAGGAGCACAATATTTAGAAGTATATTGAAGTATAGGGTGGTACGGTGGCTCAGTAGTTAGCACTGCTGCCTTACAGCACCAGAAACCCGGGTTTGAATCCTGTGTTGGGCAACTGTCTGTGTGGACTTTGCAAGTTCACCCTGTGTCTGCGTGGGTTTCCTCCCGCAATCCAAAGGTGTGTAGGTTAGGAGAATTGGCCATGCTAAATTGCCCTTGGTGTTATTACTCAGGAATAAATATATGGTAGGCAAATGGTCTGGGTGGGTTACTCTTTGGAGGGTCAGTGTGGACTTATTGGGCTGAAGGCCTGTTCCCATACTGTAGGGAATCTACTCTATTAGCTGCTCTTATAAAGCAAATCCAGGAAAGTGAGTTGTTACCCAATGTGTACTGTAGCTAAATAGTAATGAAATTAAAGGTAAAACTAGTGTTTTGAATGACCAAAAAAGAAAGCATTTCATACAGACATCTCTGATTTTTAATAACCATTTAAGAATACCTACAATATGGAGATTTAAATGTTTTAAGCTATATGGGTATTCAATGGCATTGATTCTCGAATATAACAAGTGGGTTTACAATATTATTTACATTTTAAGACATTTTATCCTGGACTGTCAAAACTGAATAAAGTGTCAGACTTGATCTTCATGCATTGCTTCTCTGTCATTTGTCCAGTCGTTTTCCAAGTTAGGAAATAACATTGGACTTTTCCCCACTGTACTCAAGATATAATCCCAAATGGACATAATCCATATCTATGATGTGTTAATTTGGTACTCAAGAAAGACAGCCAATGGTTCATTCTAGAATAAACAAGGACCCCACATCATCAAGGTCTAATATGATAAGGTTATGTTTGTCATTTGTATGCATAATTATTCATTCTCGAATTCATTCAAAGATTCATCATTGACCAAGTGGGAAACAATGTATTAAACATAGTGTAATCTATTGAATGATAGTATGTTGAACACTGTTTTAGTGCTTTAGTGCATTAAACACCAAACACAACAGATCTGGACATCATCAACATAACTTAATCAAAACCAGAAATAGCTGAAGAAACTCAGCAGGTCTGTCAGCATCTATGGAGACAAAGCAGAGTCATCATTTCAGATCTGGTGCCCTTTCAGAGTTCTGAAGAAGGGTCCCTGGGCCTGAAACATTGACTCTGCTTTGTCTCCATAGAGGCTGCCGGGCCTGTTGAGTTTCTTTAGCTATTTCTGTTTTTGTTTCAGATTTCCAGTATCTGCAGTTCTTTGGTGTTTGATAAACGTAACTTGCTTGCGACAACAGGCCATTGCTGTCTAACAAACATGATTATAACAGTTGTGATTCATTGCACCGTTGTTTTTGAACAGTTGAGGCAATAATCAATTGCCATGCTTCGTCTAGTTTGTGTTCTTCAGGAAAACTGATGAGTAAGTTTAAATGTGGGAAAATTGTAAATATACAAAGTTCAGTGTCGAACTGAAAGCATACTATTATGCATACAGACTACTGTCATTAAATTTTCTTATGGGGAGAAAGATTGAATATGTTTTTAAGTACATGTTTGATACAAGTGTGGATATATTTACTTTTAACTGTATTAGGAGTACATGATCAAATATATTTGTGTCTTCCGATGTTCTTGATTAACAAGACAAACAGGGCACACATGTGAACGTGGCTGATCTGCTAACATAGTGCTGATTAATTGGATGCTCTATGACATAGACGCACAATGCCAGAGTTTACTATGCTGTCGTACATGGCTAGTGAGCTATTTTAGCTGTTTCTTTGACTCCAATCGGACTGCAGTAACATATTGCTAAAAATAACATAGTGCATCCAAGCATATTTCTTTTCAGAATTAAATTTCCTTTGTAACTAAATAACCTTGGTATATTTTCTCCTCTTCGCGCTGGTGTCAAAATCCTAGATTCAGTGGAGTGATTTCATTTACATTGCAAATAAAATTAGTGTTTTTTAAAGTTCAACCAACTACCCATTACTTAACTGGAAGAAAATAACTGCTTTTATCTAGTAATTTTCACATTCTTAGGTAACACCAACCCACTTTAAGCCACTGGGTCAGATTTTCTTTCTCTGGGAAAAAATGTAGTGGTGTCTGAGTGACACCTTATTGCTCAGTGAGATCTAGATTGTGATACAGCTTGTAGCTTCTTTTCCCAGCACTGGTAACAGCATTGCTGCCCTTGTTTGCTCAGGGCTCTTGCTAAATTTTGAAAATTAATTCTGAAGCTTCTTTTTAATTATTGCAATGAAACTAGCAGTAGTCTGAATTTTAGTTTTATATTGCCTTTAATTTTCAAAGGGCCAGGAATAGAAAATTTCACATCCATTTTAACTCACTCAGTGATTTAACGTTGTCCAATGCAGTATTGATTTTATTTCTTCCTATTGTGAGTACCTGATTCTCTTACAGCTCTGAAAATCCTCACAATTTCAGCTGCACCCTTCTGACAACACGGTTCATGTGATTAGGTTTAATGGCTATTTCTTAAGCTGAAAGTAAATACATCAGAGATTACGTGATTATGGCAAGTCTGAGCTTATAATGTACAAATGCTTTTCTCAAAAATAACTGACCAATTAATCTGATTTGGTCACAGCCGACTCGAATAAGAATGTCATGAGATCTTTTCCGTCTTAATAAATAGGCAAAAGAGATATGTTTTAATCTCTCCATTGAAAGAAAACAACTCCTATAGTGCAACAGCAAAGTACAAATGGATATTTAGATTGCCAGCGACAGTTCTTATGAAAGTTCACTAGACTCTGTTTCTCTCTGCAGATCCTGCCAGAGCTTATTGAGTTTCTCCAGCATTTTCTGTTTTTGTTTCAGATTTCTAACATATGCAGTTCTTTGTGTTTTTTTTTAATATTATGGATATTGACATTGTGTCTTTTAATGTACTGAAATATCCCAAGGCACTCACTCCATAGGAGTGCAATAAAGCAAAGGTTGATACCAAGTCACATAAGGGGACATTACGCCTGAAGAAATAAGTTTTGTCGGAGATATATGCTTTAGGGAGTTTGTTAATGGAGGAAATTGAGGTGGAGAGGTGTAACAAGGATATTCCAGAGCTTGTAGCCTAGGTCGGAGGCAGAATTGTCAACAGTGGGGTAGTTACAATTTGAAATTCACAAACCAGAATTATAAGGACCACATATCTCACAAGTTCAGAATCTGTTACAGTACAGACTGTTATATCTTTCTGAATAAGCAATTAATGTAGTACCATTCCCTTATCTTCTGGTAACTCTGCACATTTCTTCTTAAGTGATAATAATCTAAATCCCTCTTGAATGCCTCAATTTGAAGCTCCTTCCACAACATCCCAATATAGCATGTTCCAGATCTTAACCACTCGCTGCATGAGAAAGGCCAGACCTGAAAAGTGTCTGGTCTACCTAAAATTACACTGGAAAGGCAAACTACAATGCACTTTCTCTGCAGTGACTTTGCAAGTACTATTTCTTTAAAAGGATGTTGTCCAAAAAGATGATTTGCCTCTGACAGAATTGAACAATATCACGCATAAATTTCACTGCTGGTGTAATACTAGGCATGTTAGTCATTTGTCACAACAATTGGCTGATCAAATCAAACATTGTTTTGCTTTGTCTATTAGTTCTTGGGTTGTATACGTCATTAGCTAGGCCAGCATTTATCATTAATTCCTAACTGACCTGGAGATGATGATGAGCTGCCTTCCTGAAATGCTTCAACCCTTTAGATGAAGGGACAGTGCTGTTTGGAAGGAAATCTCAGCATGTTGACTCAGCGACAGTGAAGAATTGGCAATATATTTGCGAGTCAGGATGGTGTGTGGCTTGGAGGGGAACCTGTGGTAGTGATATCGCCTTGTTTCTGCTGCACTTGTCCTTCTAGGAGGTGGAGGTCATGGGTTTGGTTGGTGCAGTTGAAGGATCCCTGGTGAGCTTCTGCATTGCATCTTGTAGATTGCACACACTGCTGCCACTGTACATTAGTGGTGAAGGAAGTGAATGTTGAAGGCTATAGGGTGCTAATCAAGTGAGCTGAACTGACTTGGATGGTATCAAGGTTTTGAGTGTTGTTGCAGGAACTGTACTTATCCAGACTAATGGAGAGTATTCCATCACACCTAACTCTTGCCTTCTAATTGGTGGACAGGCTTTGGGAAGGTGGAGGTGAGTTAACGAAATCAAACTGCACTTACAGCTGCAGTATTTAAATAACAAGTCCAGTTTAGTTTCTGGTCAATTGTTATGAAACTGATGCTATCAGAAATGGTAGCTCCATTTAACATCAGTTGTTTGTGATCAGCAGAATTACAGACTGTACTTAATCATCCCGTTCAAAGCCCAAAACAAAATAGCTACTGTGTGATGTGATTTCATGATTGGGCAATTGTCACTGGACAATTGTGAATGTGCTAGTAGTTACCAATTTAGGATGATAAACCAATTTATTTATGATAGTTAGAAGTGATGTAAATTGATATGCAGGGACTTGTTCTCTGCAAAAAAAATTGTTACAGCCTTGTAACTTTTTGTTACCCTGAGTTTGGAAAGATTATAATTCCTTTTGCTTTCTTCGTTGCAATGCTTTGGCCAAAGAGAGTTGAGTTGCCTTGCCAACCAATCAGCACATTTTTCTCCTTAGTGCAAATTGTCATAATTGTTTGTTTGAAAATTGGCATTCTTGTGTTTGCTGAGTGCATGATGGGAAACTTTTGCATCCTGTCTCTCTTTTCAACAATATGAAGTTTCTCCTAATGTTTCCATTATTTCTTTTGCTAATTACATAAAATTTGTACACTCTCAATCACAAACGTTTCACCAATTTTTCCTTACCTACTGTCCAGATCTTCCATAAAAGGCAGCTAATTGGATTATATTATTTGTAGACTATCTATGCCTTTTAATAATACTATTTTTCAAGCAATATCCTTTCATATCGAGAGTGTTTTGCTGGAAAAGCACAGCAGGTCTGGCAGCATCCGGGGAACAGGAGAATCGATGTTTTGGGCATGAGCCCTTCATTGAGAAATAAAGGGCATTTGCCCAAAATGTCGATTTTCCTGCTCCTCGGATGCTGCCTGACCTGCTGTGCATTTTCAGCATCACACTCTCAACTCTGATCTCTGGCATCTGCAGTCTTCACTTTCTCCAAGGAGTGGGGTTAACCTGTCACAAATGGCATTGGAGCTGCAGCTGCAGTAGTCACTGGGGAGCCCATCCATGGGCTGTATAGAGGTCAGGAAGGCTTTAGTGTAGTACTGAGGGTGTAAGATACTGTTAGAATAAAATGTTGAATTGAGGCACCACCTGTCCTTTCAGGTGAATTAAAAGTTTGCTGGAGTTTAAATTAGAATGGGTGTTACTTTAGCCAATATTTAACTTCCAATAACTAGCAAAGATATACTATTTTTCATTTGTTTTGGACCATCCCTGCATGCAAGCTTGCTTTATGTCTGTGCCAATATTATATCTGTAATAACAAATGCAGAATAGTTCCTGGCTATGAAGGATGTTGGGACACCCTGAGGATGTGAAGTTTCATAGAAACAAAATACTATCTGATCAATGTATGGAATTTATAGAATTCAGTCACAGTGGTTGTAATCCGGTAAACCAGAAGGTGAAGGATAGAACTGAAGCAAATCATGACACAATTTAGAAGCTTTTATTTATAGGGATGCACTTTACAAATACTTACTTGTAAACCTAACTATCACAGTTTAATCTGCTTCTAACTACATGTGGGAGCATAAGTGAACAGTCAGTTAATGCCCATCACCTCAATATATTACTAAATATTCAATTAAAATGGTTAGAATGTTGCCACAAGCTATCTCCTGCTTGTTTTTTTATTTCTATTCTCTGTGTATTTGTTTTATGATATTTGTCATGAGCATATCGTTATTACCTTGTGACAAGTAAAAACAGTTTATCTGGTATGTACTTTATCATAACTTTTGTCAGCAAACCCTGACAAACGTGAAGACCTGATCAGGAAACCTTTTGGTCCTTCCAACTCCAGAAAAGAAATCCCACTTCTCGTATCCTTTCATAACTTCATCCTTGATTTAATAAAAAACTTCTCAGATCTGTGCTACACTTTTCCATTTGGTTTTATCTTTTATTTACAATATTTAATCCAAACTGCAGCCTATAATTCAAACTGAAGCAAGCAAAGCTCTTGTAGTTTGGTTCCGTGCTTTTGATTGATATAAATCTGATACAATACCAATGATTCAGTATGACATTGTTATGGCCTTGCCTGTTTTAGCTGTTGCTTCAAGTTACCTTAATAATTGTGAACCAAATCCTTCTTGCTTCCTTATTCATTGTAAATTCTCATATCTTTTAAGTTGTTTTTTTCTCTGGTCTTGGATCCATAATGAATTTACATTTTTGTTCTTCTTATATTAACCTATTCTGCAAAAATATCTTGGTGGTTCTGATACCTTTCATACAAATGTTCATTTTCAATCCAATATCATTATCAGTTTATGAAACAGCTGCCTCAATTCCATGACAATGACTTTTTAATTATAAACAAAAGCTGTTCCACACAGCGCACCATTTTTTAAAAGAATTCCAGCTCTGCGAACAGAACCACAACAACGAGCACCCGAGCTACAAATCTTCGCACAAACTTTGAAAAGAATCCCTACAGTGTAGAAGCAGGTCATATGACCCATGGAGGCCATACCAACCCTCCGAAGAGAATCCCACCCAGACCCACCTCCCCCACCTTATCTCTGTACTTCCCATTGGCTAATCCACCTAGCTTGCACATCCCTCGATACTGTGGAGCAATTTAGCATGGCCAATCCACCTAGCCTGCACATCTTGGGACTGTGGGAGGAAACCGGAACACAATGTGGAAACCCACGCAGACAATGGAGAATGTGCAAACTCCACACAGTCAGTCCCGAGGGTAGAATTGAACCCAGGTGTCTGGTGCGGTTAGGTATCAGTGCTAACCACTGAGCTGCCCCCATTCATCACATTTTGTGAGTCTGAAAAACGTCCTTTTCCTCTCCTGCCATTGCCTAGTACCATGTGAGACATGAGATCAGGTTCTATGATCCTATGATAAGATCCAGATCTACTTGTACACTGTCTCCCTCAGTCCATCCACAGAGTCCGTCTGTATGGTCAGTTTATTTGGCTGGCATCTACTTATGTGTGGGTGATACAATCTACTCTTATCAAACATGTGGATGATTAGCACTCTCTCCTTCATGCCCGTCCGAGACGTAAACTTGTTGTTAACAAAGCATAATTGACCCCTTCAATGTCAGGGATTCTCAGCCATGGATCTGCATCTGCATTTTTCTAGAGGTCTGTCAAAATGTTTAATTAGTCTGTCAATTATTTGTATTTTATTTAAATTATTTCAATATTACTTCAATAGCTTATTATTGCTTTATTTTCAGAGTCATTACTTTGGCTGCTCGGCTTCCTGAACTGATTATCTTACTGTGGACACATGGGCATTTAAGGGATTGTTAACTCTCTCCAGGTTTTACGTTATCAAACTCTCTCAATACTTTAAGACAGACTTGACTGTGTGTCTTTGCAAAAGAGGCAGAGGCTTGTTTGTGCAGAGGCATCCTGTTGACCAACAGACTGAAGGGTACAGTGTTGCAGGTCTAACTACATCTTTGTCTTTCATCATCCTGTTGATACTGTGAAACAGATTTTGTTGCGAGATCATGTTGTGACTGTACAAGACATTGCTTAGGCAACCTTTGGAATATTGTGTGCAATTCTGGTCTCCTTCCTATCAGAAGGATGTTGTGAAACTTGAAAGGGTTCAGAAAAGATGTACAAGGATGTTGCCAGGGTTGGAGGATTTGAGCTATAGGGAGAGGCTGAATCGGCTGGGGCTGTTTTCTGTGGGGTGTCGGAGGCTGAGGGATGACCTCATAGAGGTTTATAAAATTACGAGGGGCATGGATAGAATAAATAGACAAAGTCTTTTCCCTGGGGTGGGGAAGTCCAGAACTAGAGGGCATAGGTTTAGGGTGAGCAGGGAAAGATATAAAAGAGACCTATGGGGCAACCTTTTTACACAGAGGGTGGTACGTGTATGGAATGAGCTGCCAGAAGAAATGGAGGCTAGTACAATTGCAACATTTAAAAGGCATTTGGATGGGTATATGAATAGAAAGGGTTTGGAGGGATATGGGTCGGATGTTGGCAAGTGGGACTAGATTGGGTTGGAATATCTGGTTGGCATGGATGGGTTGGACCAAAGGGTCTGTTTCCGTGCCGTATATCTCAATACTCTAAGTGAATAGCACTCTAGTCCCCACTTTATTCAATAAAATGATGAATTCCTGAATGTGTCAGAGCAAGGCAAAGGGAATCACCAAACATCTTTCTCTGATGTGCGTAATGGTTATTTTTTATGTACCTTTTCTCAACACACTTTTTCATTCTAGACACAAGCTTAATGTTCTTGAAATAATGTGCTCATCAGTCTGTTCAGTGTGTTAATGGGTTCCCTAGATTTAAATGGGATTGCCATGTCAGGCGTATTGATTTTGTGGCAATGGCTTGATAAATATTGGAGTGCAATCTCCCTTTGGAAATATAAGCAATGTAAGAATACTTTTTATCTGAAACATGGCATCACATTTCTTGATATTACCTTCATTGATTCCAGGTTAAATAAGCAACAGTTGGAAAAGAAATAAACCAATAATTTTGTGTCCTGGATTTGTGATTTGCCTTCTTGAATATCTGTCCTATTTTTGCATCATTACATTGATTCACAAATATGAAGATCGAACATTGAAATTCTTGATTGATTCATTTGGTCTGTCATCCAAATTTTCAGAAGCAAAAGGCAGAATCCCATTATTTGATTGTGAGACCATTACAAAGTATAACCGTAATGAAACAAGATTTCGTAGTTTTTAACATTTTAGATTTGGAAATTTCATGCACCCAATATGCTCTTTTTATCTTAGGATTGGTCAAGTTACTTTTATAGAAACAAATAAATTTACGAAAGACATTTAATAATTTTTGCCTGTCATATCTTTTGTAAATGAAATATTTAAGAATTTTGCCAAATGTTTTACACGTAATTGTTCTAACACAGATTTGCAAGTAAAACTTGTGGATTTTAGAAATTTGAAAGCATAGCTCTAAATATAGTTAAATGCCTGTGCTGCAGATCAATTAACCTTTCCCAATGTGCATTTCGTTACTTTAATATGCCAGAATTCCTCAAATCTTTGCATAAGTTATACATTATTTGGAACTAAATTCTGAGAACTTTGACCTAGATTTTCAGAGAGTCTCTGTATATTAGCTAAAAAGAGTAATGAAAAATGGGTTTGCCAGGGGCTGCCATGTGTTGGTGTAGGGCTGAGGCGGTGGGTAGATGGCTGGGCATAGGTTAGCAAATATGGCGTGAAGGGCCTTGAGATGGGTACAGGACCATTGATGGCAAGGGCAATATTAAGGCCATAGGGTGAGTGTAAGAGAGGGTGCATGAAGCAAGATGAATGAGCTGTGAAGAATGTGTGTATGCAAAGGATGGGAAGAGATTAAGGCCTATAGGGCCAACTGCTTTTATTGTATCTGGAAGATGTTTGAGATACCAAGATAGCACTTGACCAGTCTGTCTCAATGCTGCGGTAGCCTCTGAATTGTTCAGCAGGGTTGGACCGAAGGGTCTGTTTCCGTGCCATACATCTCTACGACTCTAAGTGACTAGCACTCTAGTCCCCACTTTATTCAATAAAATAATACCCCGGTATCTGTGTAGTCTTTTAGATAATATGTGGCCATTTGAAGCTTTTTCTCACCAAGCAGGTTTTAGGAGTCAGGAAATTTTCTCACTTTGTGCAGCTGCTTCAGGAGTGAAACCTCAATCGATCAATGTGTGCAGATCCAGTATAAGAGCAAAATGTTAGAAATGTTGAGGAAAAAGTGAAAGTACACCATAAACTCAGTCAGTCTGGCAGTATCTGTGGAGAGAGAAACAAAACCAATGTTTCAAGTGCAATCTGATCTTGTGACTGTTCCAAAGAAGAGGTATACAGTATTCGATTTGAAGCATTGGCTCTTTTTTGCTCTCTCAGCATATGCTGCCAGACCTGCTGAGTTCTTCCAGTGCTTCATGTTTTTATGGAAGACCTGATAATACTCCAGGTTGTCACAGACACACAGAAATCATAAGATGCAGAAAAAGTCCGTTATGCATGCACTGGCTCTTTACATGAGCATCATTTCCAACCTCCATGTTTTGTTCCCCAAACCTTTGCTCATCATAATTATCCAAATAATCACCTAATGTCCTTTTGAATACCTCAGTTGAATCTGCCGGCATGGCAAGCATTAAAAGTTTGCCCTCTGGCTCACGTTGCTTTTACGAGTGTGAACAGTTTCTCCCTATTGACTCTATCTAGCCCTCTCCTGATTTTGTAAATTCTTTCAGATTTCCTCTCAGCTGTCTTCTCACCAGGGAGAACAGTCGAAATATCATCAATCTAACCATAGCAATGAAGCTTCTGATTCCTGGAACCGTTCTTGTATTTAATGTTTGCTCTCTCCAATGTGTTCATATCCTTTCTAATAATGTGGCGCCCAGAACTGTACACAGTACTCAAGCTGAGTACCAACAAGTGCCTTATTTTTATGTCTGGTATATCTTGAACTACCAGCAAATTATATCAATATCCTGATGGTGTTTCTGGTTAATGCAATTGTATGTTTTTACTTATCTGGTGTGGTAGCAAGATCGTATACCTGTATTTATGAGCTGATTCATAATGTTATGTGATTTACTGATGGAGTCTTTCGTCCACTTCAAGTGTAGGAGGGATATTTACGCAGACTGTTCAAAAGAAGGTCAGTCAGCCTGTCACCTATAACTAGTGTTTGGACAGAAAGAATGCTTTCTGTTGTGACCTAGGAGCTCTGGAGATTTTTTGTTAAAATATGAGTGTTGCAGATTTTAAAAACCCTTGTAAAATCTTTGCCATCCTGGCTGCCTATGTTTAAGTATGATTTGAGGAATCATTCACTGGCCATGTGCAATACTTAGTGGTCCTCTAGCTCTTAAATAATTAAAAAGTATGTTGCTCTTTCATGTTTATTTTCTATCTTGGTCTTTGGGCTGAACTGATAGCTGCTGAACTCAATACCTACAATTGTTGGTCCTTAGTCTGAATTTCTTCAAATATTTTGATACTTTTATCTAAGTCTAAAAGTAACTCTATTAATTGGTTCTAACTGCTGTACATGTATGATTCACACATGAGAAGAACTTGAACTCAGTGGGGTCATTTGGAGGTGGGAGTTACTAGTTTCTGAAATGGTCATAAATGTACTCGAAGGGCAAATTAATTCTGTGAACTGTTAATCTGCAAAGTTTTTATTTAATCTCCAACCCTTTTTTTAAAAAAATGAAAAGAACAGCCTCCCTGTATCAGTATGAGGTAAGTAAAAGAAAAACCTCAAGTAGTGAAGTTACATAAATCCCCAGCCCCTTATTGTTACCAAATAGCCCGTCCGTGTCAATGGGATTTGAAAAAAGCATGTGTTCTAGCAGGTACAATACCTGTTGGATAACATTACTCCAACAGCCTTAATTATATAATTTTGTCATGCTTACCTGCTTTCCACAACCTAATCCCAGTAGTGGATTCTCAGTTAATAGTTTGATAGTTTAAATAGGTTACTAAAGAATAAGCTGCCATTGATGTAGCATTTCTATGACTGGTAAAAGTTTGACCTTCTAGAAATGGGGACAGATGTTCTGAATCTGGCCCCCATCCAGTAGCTGAAAGGCCCACAGGACTGCTGACCACAGAAGCAGTTCCGAGCCAAAAGTTGAGGTGGGCTGGGAGAAAGCTTGTCTGTTAGTCAAAGAAATTCAGCAAATGGTGTTATTTTAACTCTCACTGATGCCTTAGGCCTGGTTGAGATTTCAATTTAAGGGTCAGGGGATTTAAATATCCAGGGTACCCCTTATTCATTGGACAAATAATGGGCTGGATTTTCAGTTTGGAAGACTCTGCAGAGTGTGCAGAGCTTTAATAATGAAGAGCAGGACTTGGATACAATCGTTCACACAACCATTTCTGACAGATCCCATTGTTGTCAGCTGCAGAAATCACATAGATGGGAAACCGAAACTCAGCAGGACTATCTTGAATTAGGATTGAGTTCAAACAGATGCTATTTTGGCTAATTCAGCAACCTTAAACTGCAGAGTGAGAAGGACAAATCAATACAGTAAAAGTAAATACTCTTGAAAGGAGGATGAGGTCTGTTTAACTGTCATGATCAAAATTATTTTAAATTCTTTGTTCTTTAAAACTGAAAAGAAAACTTGTCACTGAGAGGTAAAAGAACACCATCACTATACTCCTTTGATTGACATGTAGGCTGTCTAACCAGTCACCTTGACATTTGCTTAGGACTTGCTTCTGGTGTCAGTACTCCTGACTATACTGCTGCTGCTTCATTTGAGTGACAATTGGATCGAATGGGACTCTTTTAAACAGAGCAGGCATTTCCAAATCAGGAAATTTCCCAACTTGAACTACCTGCCTCAGTGACATAAGCCCTGCCCATAGTGTCTGTTATACCTCTCCATCCAGATGCAATCCCAAATAATAAGCGGGAGGGGAAAAGCTATGAGTGCACAGCAATGCCCAGGGAACTATGCTTCTGAATTGCTTACTTCTTTAAAGTAAGATTTCATATTCACCTTTGCTGCATTCATTCATATTCTACTGTTGGGATAGAAATAAGAAACCGAGTCGGCTGCTTGGAAAAAGTCATTGCCTGTTTTGCAAATTTGATTTTTCAATTTCGCAAAGTGTGCCAGATTGTAATTTATTTTACCACCTTTCCTCTTAATAGTATTATATATACATATATAATTTGTCTTTTTTTTCTTGAAAGACCAATATGTGATTGAATTTCTATAAACTAAACAAAAAGCTCGAGAGAAGACAGGATCGAATCTTTCACATTGATTTAGTGCTTTATGTTTTTCCTTGCCTGCCCAGAATATGCCGGGTGATCATAGCAGGAAGCTTAGCTGTAGGGTTGCAGAGCCAAGGCTATTCACAGAGTGCAAAAAGAAGATGACATTTCACTAAAAGGTTACAAGGTAATTTGAGGAGTGAAGTCAACATGAAGGCACTGGTGCTGCTAAAGTCAGATAGGGGATTAGTTTCAGTATTTCTCCTGATATTATTACTTGGGGGAATAACGTGATACAGCATCACAAAGTCACAGAGGACAGGATTTTTGAACAATAGAGGAGGATGTATGCTGGAAAATTGGCATTGGAGAGCAATGTCCTGGTTTGCTGGCATGTTTCAGCCCTCCGGACCATTTTAAAAAGGAATGGCTTGGGATGTGTATAATATATGCTGTCTGACAGTGGTGGGCAGTCAGTTCAAGATTGTCAAGGGACCATACTGGGGAGATACCAAGCAATCAGTTTTCATGGTGGCTGAAACATAGCCAAGGGATTGAGATTGCAGACTTGGGGGTAGTGAGAGATGATGGTGGAGGGGACAGTGGTAAGAAGGATCAAGACCTTCATCCTACTAGGCATCACACCTATTTCTGCTATGGCCGCTTGGCCACAGTCCTCTCTCACCTTCCTTTCTCATGCAAAAGGCTACCAATGTGTCATTTTTGAAAACCCAATGGGAATCAAGGGTTTTGGGGAAAAGACAGGAAAATCGAGTTGTTGGAGCAAACTTGATGGGCTGAATGGTCTACTTGTGACAATAGACAATAGGTGCAGGAGTAGGCCTTTCTGCCCTTCGAGTCTGCACCACCATTCATTATGATCATGGCTGATCATCCTTAATCAGTATCCTGTTCCTGCCTTATCTCCATAACCCTTGATTCCACAATCCTTGACAGCTTTATCCAACTCTTTTTTTAAATGAATCCAGAGACTGGGCCTCCACTGCCCTCTGGGGCAAAGCATTCCACACAGCCACCACTCTCTGGGTGAAGAAGGTACTCTTCATCTCTGTCTTAAATGGTCTACCCCGTATTTTTAAGCTGTGTCCTCTGGTTCGGCACTCACCCATCAGCGGAAACATTTTCCCTGCCTCCAGAGGGTCCAATCCTTTAGTAGTCTTCTAAACTCAAGGGTATACAAGCCCAGTTGCTCCAGTCTTTCAGTGTAAGGTAATCCCGCCATTCCAGGAATTGACCTCGTGAACCTACGCTGCACTCCCTCAATAGCCAGAATATCTTTCCTCAAATTTGGAGACCAGAACTGCACACAGTACTCCAGGTGTGGTCTCACTAGGGCCCTGTATAGCTGCAGAAGCACCTCTTTGCTTCTATACTCAATTCCTCTTGTTATGAAGGCCAGCATGCTATTAGCCTTCTTCACTACCTGCTATACCTGCATGCTTACCTTCATTGACTGGTGTACAAGAACACCCAGATCTCTCTTTACTGCCCCTGTACCTAAATTGATTCCATTTAGGTAGTAATCTGCCTTCCTGTTCTTGCCACCAAAGTGGATAACCATACATTTATCCACATTAAACTGCATCTGCCATGCATCTGACCACTCACCTAACTTGTCCAGGTCACCCTGTAATCTCCTAACATCCTCATCACATTTCATCCTGCCACCCAGCTTAGTATCATCAGCAAATTTGCTAATGTTATTACTAATACCATCTTCTATATCATTAACATATATTGTAAAAAGCTGCGGTCCACGTACTGATCCCTGCAGTACCCCACTGGTCACTGCCTGCCATTCCAAAATGGAGCCGTTTATCACTACTCTTTGTTTTCTATCAGCCAACCAACTTTCAATCCAAGTTAGTACTTTACCCCCAATACCATGTGCCCTAATCTTGCTCACTAACCTCCTATGTGGGACTTTATCACTAACCTCCGATGTGCTCCTAGTCTTGTGCTCCTATTGGCTTATTGATACAATGCTTAATTGAATGGTGAGCATGCTCACTGGCCACTGATTCACCATCAATACAAGAATTGCACTGAGTATCTAAGCTCGACTATGGGTTTGTGTCTGGAAATTCTCCCAATGTAGGGTCTCCCAAAACTTAAAGTTTGCCTTGAATGTCTGGAATTTGTAGCTTTAGATGGCTGATGTTTCTTTTTGTATGTAGGTTTGCTCGCACAGCTGAAAGGTTCATTTCCAGACGTTTCATTACTTTACTAGGACACTACTTCAATTGGGACAATACATCTATCCTAGGTCAAGCCACACAGAGACACATATGAGAATTCCTAGAAGCATGGCTTTCCAACCAGAACTCTATCAACAAAACACATCGAGTTAGACCCCATCTACCACCCCTTGAGAAAAGGAACAGGAAGTGACTTCACCACAGGAAATGACATCACCAACCCAAAGAAACCCAAACATATAAATAGAAAGCAGGAATTTTCAGCATTGCTTCACCTGAGGTTCACTGAAGATGCTACTAGTAGGGTAACAAAATGTCTGGAAGTGAACCTTTCAGCTCAGCGAGCAAACATGCATTCAAAACCTCAACCTTAGTTACAAAGTTTCTTTGTGTTTCCAGAAGCATTTTTGTATTTACTTGCTTATAAACATATTTTAATGAACATCTGATATTGCAGAGGACTGCTGTGTAAACTGTTGCAGAATTAATTCCATTTTTTGAAACAAGCCATTCCAGTCAGTTCAATATTAGTATTAGTGTTGGTGTGCTAAATTATAAATCTGACTTGAGGAGCTCTAAAAGAATACATTCATCCTCAAATAGAAATTTATATTAGTTCAGCAATTTAATACTATTCATAAGCTACAGTTATATTTCCGTTTCATTCTGATTATTTTGTTATGCTAACATATCTCCTGTGATTTTGCTGTTGGGGTCAGGATCATGAAGTTGGAAATGAGCAGATGCATAGCTTTGGAAGGCAGTCAATGGCAGCCAAGTGCCAAAGCTTAAAAGGTTGTCAGGAGCTGAGTGAAAAATGGCAAGGTTATTTGGGTATAGGTTATGAAACCAATGTTAAGTCCAATGAGATGGCAAACCTGGAAGCCAACAGAAGCTATTGCTTCTGGTAATGGACGTTATTTTGGTGAGAATGTGCTGATATTATGTGATGTCCTTTTGTGTTATTGAAGGAAATCACAACCATCTTATTCATGCTTGATGGTTGCCACTATAGATTTATATGGTAAATTATGATGGCACAATAAAGTGAGTTTATAAAACGATATATTCTGTGAACAATGGAGCAGGAGTAGGCCATTCCGCCCTTGAGTCTGCACTGTCATTCAATGACATCATGGCTGATCTGATTGTAATATCAATTCTACATTTCTGTCTTCTCCCAATAATCTTTCACTCCCTTGCTTACCAAGAATCTACCCATATCTGCCTGACTCTACTTCTAAGATATTGTCATGAAGAGCATTCCAAAGACTCATGACCCTCTGAGGGAAAAAAAATGGCCTCATCTTTATTTGAAATTAGCAACCTCTCATTTTTAAATAGGGACTCCCTGCACCCACACCCCAAGTTCTAGATCCTCCCATTAAGAGCAAGCATCCTCTCAATATCTACACTATCAAAATCCCTCTGATTTTATATGTTTCTCATCAGTTCACCTCTTATTCTTTTAAACAGCAACATGCCTAACCTACCAAACCTTCTTTGTAAGCCAATCCACTCATTTCAGATATTAGTCTGGTAAACCTTCTCTGAACTGCTTCCAATACACTTACATCCATCCTTAAATTTGTTGACTATTATTGTTCCCCCTATCGCTAAAGTATTAGGTCTCTACTTTAGCATTCAGTTCCCCCAACCACACATAATAACATTCTGTTGGTTTTCTAATTACTTGATGTATTCTGGTCTTTTGCAACTCACCCGGGTCTCTCTACATTTCAGAGTCTGCAATCTCTCACCACTTAGATTTTTAAAAATCTGTCCTGCCAACTTGGACAGTTACATATATTGCCACCATATAATATTCTATTTGTTAGAGCTTTGCCTACTCTCATAATCTTTTTGTAATTTTTGTAACATCAGTACACCGACTTTAAAGTTTACTTTCCTATCTATCAGAAAATTAGGCAACCAAATCTTTGGTACTTTCATCCAAGTCATTTATATTAATTGGAAACACTAATGTCCTGCAGAGATCCCATTCATTTCATCTTGCCACTATGAAAAGGATCAATTTATACCTACAATCTACCTCCTGTGTCTGCATGGGCTTCCACCACATGCTCTGGTTTCCTCCTGTAGTCCAAAGATGTGCAGGTAATGTGGATTAGCCATGGTAAATGCTGCATTACAGGAAAAGGGTAGGAGTCTGGGTGGGATGTTCTTTGGAGAGTTGGTGCAGACCTGATAGACCGAATAGCCTCTTTCCACACTGTAGGATTCTCTGATTCTTATAGCAATCCAAACGTCCATCCATGCCAGTGTGCTAACCTCAATAGTATGAGTTTTACGTTCCACAATAACCTTTGATGTGGCATTTTATCAAATTCCTTTAAGAAATCAAAATACAGTACATCCATTGGTTCTGCTTTATCTGTAGCATATATTACTTCCTGGAAGAGCTCCAATAAATTAATTGAACATAATTTCCCCCTTCCCGAAACCATGTTGATGCTGCCTGATTACTTTGAACTTTTCTAAGTGTTCCACTATTAACGTTTTTCATAACAGCTTCTTCTAATCTAATGGGAACTTCGCCATATGTAGGAAGTTTTGAAAACTTAATACTAATGCATAGTCTGCCAGGACCCAAGTACTTGTCAGCCTGCAGTTCCAGTTATTTACTCAGCATCACTTCTCATTATTTTTCTGAGTTCTTCCCTTCCTTATATTTACTGATTTATCACTGCTTCTGGGAAAGATAATTGCATTGTCTACAGTGAAAACTGATGTAAAATACCTTCATAAATTAATTTTCCAGACCCACTGTTAGAGGACCAAAGGCTTACTTTGTTAACTTTTTTCTTCTATAGTATTCATGAATCTATTACTTTGTTTATACTTCTGGCAAGCTTTCAGTGTTATTCTCATTTTGCCCTCTTCATTAATATTTTGATTGCACTTTGCTGTTTTTTATATATGTCCAATCTTTTCACCCACTGCCTGTTTTTGTGTAATTATACTTGTTCTTTATATTTGATACAAATTTTAATCTTCCAGTTAATCATAGTGGTGGATCCCTTGGAACTTTTGTCACAAAATGGAATATATCTAGTCTGCAAATTTTCACACATACCTTGAAATAAACCTCTCCCACTGCCTCTCTATAGGCCTAAGCTTTAACATAATTTGCTAATTCACTTCAGTCAGCTCTGATTTCATTCCCTCAAAATTGGCCTCATTTAACTTCTCTCCCTCAAATTGAATATAAAGTTTAATTACATTACAGTTGTTGCAAAGTAGGGACATCTTCAAGATGAGATTGTTAATTAATTCTGTCTTGTTACAATGAGAGAGGGGGCAGGGCTAGGCTTATTGTTGTATTATAATCAGTGCATTGGAAAATCACTGCGTTTTACCTCAATGTTCAACCTGGCTTTTACTTTGTCAGTTTATTTGTTCATGTGATGTGGAAGTAGCAGGCAAGTTCCAGCATTTATTGCCCATTGCTAATTGTGCAGTGGGCAGTTAAAAAAAAACAACCAGGTTGTTTTCCCTTGTGGAGAAAGTGAGGACTGCAGATGCTGGAGATCTGAGTTGAGAGTGTTGTGCTGGAAAAGCACAGCAGGTCAGGCAGCATCCAAGTAGCAGGAGAATTGACATTTCGGGAAAAAGCCCTTTGATTCTCCTGCTCCTCTTATGGAGACTCTAGGACTAGAGGGCATAATCTCAGAATAAGATTTAAGATAGAGATGACGAGGAATTTCTTCTTTAAGGGTAGTGAGTCTGGAATTCTTTGCCACAGAGATTGGGTCATTAAGTATATTCAAGGCTGAGCTAAACAGATTTTAAATCAATGAGGGAATCAAGGATTATGGGGAAAGGAGTTTGGAATACTGTATACAGTTGTCATTCTGCTATAGGAAGGATATTATTAAATTGGAGATAGTTCAGAAAGGATTCACCAGGATGTTGCTGGGACTGGAGAGTTGGAATTTTAGGGAGAGGCTGGATAAGCTGGGGACTTTCTTCACTGGAGCATAGGAGGTTGAGGGGTGACCTCATAGAAGTTTATTAAATCATGAGGTGCATACATTAGGTGAATAGCAAAGTCTTTTCCATAGGATGGGGGAGTTCAAAACAAGATGGCATATTTTTAAGGTGAGGGGAAAAAGATTTAAAAGGACCCGGGGGCAACCTTTTCACACAGAGTTGTTTGTATGTAGAATGAATTTCCAGAGGAAATGGTAGAGGCAGGTACAGTTATAGCATTTAAAATACATGAATAGGAAAGTTTTAGGGGGATATGGGCCAAATGCAGGCAAGCAGGACTAGTTTAATTTGGGAAAGTTGGTCAGTGTGGACAAATCAGGCTGACGGGTCTGTTTCCATGTTGGGTTCTGAGGAAGGGTCATTCGACCCAAAACATTAGCTCTGATTTCTCTCCACAGATGCTGCAAGATCTGCTGAGCTTTTCCAGCAATTTCTGATTTTTGTTTCTGATTTCCAGCATTCACGGTTCTTTTGTTTTTTTATCTGATGTAGACTGCAGTCTGGTTACCTCCAGAACATGGTGGTCTAAGAAAGTATCCTAAAAACATTCCACAAACTCCTTTTCTTTGCTTCCTTTGCCCTTCTGTCTATATCTACATTGAAATCTATCTTAGTTATTGCTGTGCGTTTCTAGCAAGTTTTCATTATTTTTTCCTTTATGCTCCACTCCACCATGTAGTTACTGTTCAGGGGGCCTGTACAGCACTTTAATGGGATTTCTTGTATTTACCATTTTTCAACTTTAGTAAAACTATTTCCATATCCTGGTTTCTTAAACTTAGTTATCCTTCTCTATGTGTTAGTATCAGTATTAATTAACAGAGTTGCACCTCCACACTTCCTCGCTTCTTGTCTTTTCTTGGTGTCTCGTCTAATTCAGTATTCAGGTCCTAATCAACGTCAGCTAGCAGCTATGTTTCTCTAGTATCTACCTGATCATATTTATTTATTTGCACTTTCCATTTTTCCAGCTTGTTTTGCATGTCACATGCTTCAAGATACAAAGTATTTAGTTTTATCCTTTTTATATCTTCTCGTGTTACCTGTTAATATATTCTTAGATTTGTATTCTCTATTCCTTCCTGTCATGATATGTTTCTCATTTCTCATATTAATACATTTCTCTCTTGGCATATTTCCACTAATTGACCACATCTTCCCAAATTTCATCCATTGGCTCCACTATTGGCAACTCAGTGGGTAGCACTGCTGCCTCACAGCGCCAGGGACTCAGGTTCGATTCCAGCCTTGGGTGACTATCTGTGTGGAGTTTGTACATTCTCCCCGTGTCTGCATGGATTTCCTCCGGGTGCTCTGGTTTCCTCCCACAATCCAAAGATGTGCGGGTTAGATGAATTGTTAAATTGCCTGCAGTGTTCAGGGCTGTGTAGGTTAGGTGCATTAGTCAGGGATAAATGTAGAGGGACTGTGTGGGTTACTTTTTGGAGGGTTGGTGTGGACTTGTTGGGCTGAATGGCCTGTTTCCACACTGTAGGAATTCTATGGTTTTAGATCAACTTGCTCTACCTCCCTCATTATGCAGCTCACAAGAACACTGGAGTCCACACAGTTCAGGTGGTACCTATCCGAATGGTAAAGTCCCAATTTCTCCAGTACTGATGCCAGTGTCCCATGAACCAGAAGCCAGTTCTCCCAATCAAGTGTTTGTGCAACACATTCAACTCTCTAATCTGATTTGCCCTATGATAGTTCGTATGTGGCTCAGGTAATAATTCAAAGACTTTCAATTTTGAGGTTCTGCATCATAATTTGAAGCCCAGCTGCTCAGACTGATTATGCAGAACCACCCCCTTTGTCCAGCTATGGCATTGGGACCTATATGGACAATGGCAGTTGGATCCTCCTCCTTCTACTGCAAGTCTCTTTCCAGTCCTGAGTACTGAACCATAGCACCACGTGGGCAACACATCTGTGTGGACTCCTGCTCTTTGCTGCAAAGATTGGTGACAGTACCCCGATACCACTATGTTCCATTTTATTTCCCTCATTTTAAAGGCTTCCTGCCCATCGTGCCATGGCCAGTTAGCTCATCACTCCCTGCAGATCCCAATCTCATCCAAACAAGCTGAAAGATCTTCAAATGAAAGCAAAATACTGCTGATCTTGGAAATCTGAAACAAACATGGAAAATACTGGAGAAACTCAGTTGGTCAGGCAGTCGCACATGGAGAGAGAAACAGAGTTAACATTGGGTCTGATATGACTCTTCTTCAGAAAATGCTGCCACACCCATTGAGTTTCTGATTTTGTTTTAAAGAACTTTAAACCCTTGTTGCAGAGTGCAAAGGCTGAGTTTCTTGAATTGCTGTCTTTTGGGTACTCTGACCTGCTTCATTTGTAATCACACTGTCCAGTCCCAGAACCAAATACTGACCAAATCTCAAGACCCAGGAATCCAGGGAACTTTTCCCCTCCCTGACGGCCCCAATGTCTTTAGTTTAGTCTCTAGCTCATTAACTTTGTTCAGTTATATTTACTTATTCAGTTAAAATTAGTTATATACAGTTATATATAGAGTCTTAGAAATGTGCAGCACGGAAATAGACCTTTTGGTCCAACTTGTCCATGCCGACCAGATATCTCAACCCAATCTAGTCCCACCATCCAGCACCTGGCCCATATCCCTCCAAACCCTTCCTATTCATATACCCATCCAGATGTCTTTTAAATATTGCAATTGTACCAGCCTCCACCACTTCCACTGGCAGCTCATTCCGTACACTTACCATCCTCTGCGTGAAAAGGTTGCCCTTTAGGTCTCTTTTATATCTTTCCCCTCTCACCCTAAACCCATGCCCTCAAGTTCTGGTCTCCCCCACCCCAGGGAATAGACTTTGCTTATTTACCCTATCCATGCACCTCATGATTTTATAAACCTTTATAAGGTCACCCCTTGGCCTCCGACGCTCTAGAGAAGACAGCCCTAGCCTAATCAACCTTTCCCTATAGCTCAAACCCTCCAAACCTGGCAACAACCTTGTAAATCTTTTCTGAACCCTTTCAAGTTTCACAACATCTTTCCGATAGGAAGGAGACCAGAATTGCACGCAATATTCAAACAGTGGCCTAACCAATGTCCTGTACAGCCGCAACATGACCTTCCAATCTTCCATTCAATTAGATTTACTGAATATGCTGTGAGTCAATTAGATGGTGGAACATGGCAGTCTTTCTGTTGACTGTTTATCACCAGAGAAACACTTACCTAATGTCACTTTTCATCAATGCTATGAAATGAACATTGCTAAGCACAACAATAGAAGCTGTACTTCAAAATGATTCATAGAATATGAGTTAGCCTGTGATTTGAGGTGATTGCTTGTTTGAATATTTCTGTACCTCACCTTGTGATAGATGAAGCTGAAGTCGAGAACAATTGATGCAATAAAATATCTTCAGAACAATGAAGAGAGGGTGAGAAGTTCACCTCCAACTGATAAGTTGAAATCTTGTTTGCAAGGTGTTAGATTTGTAGGTGAAATGAGTGTTAAATTTCAGGTTTTATTCAGGCAATTTTCCCTGACTTAGCACTATAGCCCACTCCCAGAAGAGAGTACGTGCTTCTTACAAATTGGGATTAAATGCAACATGCCAGATGTCTGGTAATGTAGCAATCCCTGGAGACAAACAGAGATGTACTTGTGGCAAATAATAGGATGCTAAATACAAAGCCTCTCATGATGTCCCAGTCTTCGAAACAGAACAATTATGCTATAGTTTATGTTAAAAGCTACAGAGCGGATTAATTCCCATGAAACCAGTTATTTATGTGATAACTTTCTGAAAATATTAACTCAATTTTATTTGGTACCTTTAACATCAAATATTGTCCAAGGCACTTATATAGAAGGAATGTCAGTCAAAACTAGAGGAAATATCCTTAGGAACTTGCACAATGAGTTAAAGAAAGAACATTTATGGCATTGACCTGAATTCCTGCTGAGCTTTATGAAAGTTGTTAAATGCAGAAAAGTCTGAGGAGGAACTCCTAAGACCAGGCATCTGGTGGCAGAATACATGGATGGCAATTGATTATAAAGGGGGGGGGCGGGGGGTGAAGATGCAGGTTTTACACATTCTAGCAGTGGCAGGGGAAGGTGCTGGGAATGAGAAAATGGAGTCAGAGTAACAGAGAAACCAGAGAAACAATATGGTTAGAGGAGGTTATGGGAGAGACATGGAGGATTTCAAAGACAATTATCATTGTAAATTTGAGAATTGAGGGATTAGGAGACAAATTAGATCAGGAAAGATGATTAGGACCACCATGTGTACCTTAGTGAGGGATAAGATACAGGCAGCAACATTTTGAATGATCTGAAATTTGTAACAGTTAATAAAATTGGACACCATCCAGGAAAGCATTGTGATAGAATCTGGAGGTTACAAAGGCATGACTGAGAACTTCAGAAACAAATTAGCTGGGTCAGAAGTGAAGGCCCAATGAGGGCAATATTATAAAATGTAAATTAATATTTAAATAATTGTTTTTTAGTACTGAACTTAATTAATGCTAATAGCGGAAGAAGTTGAATCACTTTATCTTGCACTCACCAGAACTCATGCAAGAAATAGACTTGAACAAAGGGACATCATTTTATATAACATGAGAAGATGGTACTATTCGGTTGGGTCATCTTTGCAATGGAGATAAGCACAAACTGTTAACTGTCAATCTTAATTCTCAGACCAGACATGTAGATTCTGATTGGTCAGGGTATTGCCTTGGGGATGCAGCAGCGATTGGCAGTGTCTGTGACCCCTTTCACTCATGAGAAAGATGCAACATATACTCAAATTCCTTTCAGCTATGTAAAACAGGGTCCTGAGTACAGTTGTAAGCAGCTTCTAACAAGCATAAAAGCATCACCCTGCAATTCCAGTTGATGATTGGTTTCCGGTGTGACTTTTAGCATAGATCAGATTATTTAATAAATAATTTACAATAGTAGAATCACATTTAATGATGGATATACTTGTCTGAAGATTGCAAGCATAGCCTGGTTAAGCATGATCTCAATTTTGGACAATGTAGAGCAATAGAGGAAAAAGAAACTGGAGCTGGGTGTCACAGGTTTGCATGTAAACATTGATTCCACATTGTTTAATGATGGGACCAAAGCACAGCACATGAATCACAAACAAAATAGTTAAGAGAGGAACCCTGAGGAAATCCAGAAGGAATGCTTCCAAGTTGAAAAGATATGCCACTGCTGGGGATTTTGACGCTCTGATTAGGTAGATATAAGTGGGTCCAAGCACAGGTGGTTTCTTGCAGTTAGAACATAGTAAGGGGCAATGGAAAAAAGAACTTGTAATTCACACAAGAAGGCTATGGAACGGTTAAAGAAGATGAAATGGAATAATATACCATAGTAACAGAAAACGTTGTTTGTCTTTGCATGGGCTATTTGGTGCTGTGGAATGGGCGAAAACCTGATTGGAGGAAGAGATGATTACACAACTAAAAAAAACTACAACACATCAAAAATAGCTTGGTGCACTAAAGGAGAAATGTAGACAGCTCAGATTCAAGAGTCTGGAAGTAAGGAAAGATTCAACAAGCTACTCACATGTTTAGTACAGTATGAGATGATCTACATGTACACTATCAAAAATATACTTCTGATCCACTTTGTACTTGAAATGATTCATTTGAGGTGATCTTTACAGTATTGTCTGTAACCTGGGGGAAGCAGACTGCTAACAGTGAAAATTAAAGCACCCAGTCACGGCTCAAAAGAATTTTAAAATGTAGACATTCTTATGTTTGAATTGTGACCAGACTTGCATTATTCACGGTGAGTTGGTGAATTCCTTCCCAATTACCAATGGCTATGGATCTAAAACCGACAAAAAGAAATTGTAGCTGATTTGCTAAGTTTGCAAACTCACTCACCACAAGGATGACCAGCTGTGGAAAATAGTAAATGTCATGCTGATGTATTAAGGAATTATTCTAAAATTTTGACTGAGGCTTATTATTGGAGTAGAATATTTTGCATCTTGTGACATTGATACTAAGAAGGTAATTGCCTGCTTTTCATCACCTCCTGGAGTCACACTGAAAAGTTTAGCACTTGCACACAGTTTTCTGATTGTTAATTTTAAATAATTAGAATGGTGCAGCTCCAAATATCTGATCTGTGCTCCAACGTGGTGAAGTTTTTACTGGAAGTGCATTGTACAAACTGGGAATTTTTTTTCTGTTCTCAACTTACTCAGTCAATGAAACAGAAAAAATCCAAAGTGTTTATAAATCTGTATTCTACAAAACAAGGCAAAGGCAGTCAGAACCTGGTCAAGGGAGTGGATATCCAGTGTCCGCTGGGTGTCACTGCCCTTTCCTCCAATACCCAATTCATTGTCCCCACGAATCCCCAGCACCCCTCACTCCTACCCTAGCACTCCGCCCCCTGCAACAGCCTTACTCGGAGTCCCCCTTAATCCTGAAATTCCAGTAATGCTCTTCCAACAACCATGATCTCCTCCATGGGGCGGTGGAGTGACCAAGATTCCAGGCTCCAATTGGCCAGCAACTCCTCTTGGGTAATGCAAGCCATCAAAGTGAGGGATGGGTAGGGAGTTTGGGAAGAGACTAAATCAAAATGGAGTTGGAAATGGGTTTTTTTTTCAAACCTATTTTTCAAATCAACCTGATCAAAGATGTTATTGCACATCTCTGGAGCAGTTGAGTCTTGAATCCAGACCTCTTGGTCCAGGGGTAAGGACTTTACCGCTGTACCACACAAGACCCCATTGCATCTGCTTTTTAATTAATTTAACCCAATTGTTTCAAATCAACCTGCTCAAAGATGTTACTTCACACCTCTGGAGGTGAGACTTGAAGTTGGGCCTTCAGGTCCAGGGGTAGGGACACTACCATTGCACCACAAGAGGTCCCCTTGAATCTGTGTTGTTTTTCCATCCAGGAAGATGACTTTTTGTTGGTAATGGCCTTCGCTATTCTTTCGATGTACCAGGGCCATTCCTCTACATCTGCATCATACGGTTTCAATTTCCCAATAGCAATGGTATTTTTGATATTTCCCCATCACAGTCCAATGAAAGGCAAGGCTATCCAAAACCATTTCTCGTTGCCAATATAATAACACAGGAAGCTTGACTGGAAAGGAAAATAATTTATTATTCAACACTGAAATGCAAACTCCGAAGAAAATAGATGCCTCTCAGCATAAGTACAATAGTTATTCTTGTTCAAGGAGTGTTGTCAATTTAGTGGGATATTTTCAGCCAGGTCAATTCCTGGAACAAAACTGATCTAAAAATTCCACTGCAGGCATGCTGGGCCCCAGGGATAGCTCACACTGAACAGATGGTATTAACTCTTGAACCAAGAACTTTACACATGCTTAAAGAATACTTTGTGAAAGACTGCCTCGTTTTATGCCAGTACTAGTTTAATACAACCCTAACAAACCTTCCACCCATAGCTCCCCATCACTACCTGAGGCAACCTAGTCCTATATCATCCCAGTGCAGCTCTTACATGATCTTAAGGAGGGATGGTGAGGTGAAGTGAGGTTGATGGCATCTGCTTGGTTGCTTCCTGAGCATTGTTGCATCCCATTGTGTATCTCAGTGTTAATCATTGAATTTTACTTTCAAGTTTAGAAACACTCGTCAGGAATCTAAGCAAACCTTATGCAAATTCATTAAACTGAATACACCTGTTGTGGTTTTACACACAAAAAAAACTCACCTTGATCCAAAATAAACAGCAGTGTTTGCAGAGGAAACAAATAACTCTCCCCTGATTCTTGTATTATTTAATTCTCTGAAGGGACAGATGGTTGCACTGATTACATTTTAATTCTGGATTCCTACATGCATGTTCAAGTCATTTTAAAGGAACATTCTTGGATTAACGGGATTTCCATTTGTGGAAAAGCCATTAACAACAATTTTCCAAATCTTGGCTTAAAGGGAAGCAAATAAGATTCATCTGATTTGGTAGTGTCTGTGAAGATGCATCCTTCCACAGACTCTGTCAGGGCTCATGAATATTACAAGAATTTTCCATTCTCCTTTCAGATTTTGAGAGTGCATGGTATTTTCCCTTTTGTCTTATCTGAAATAATTTGCTCATGAGGAAATGTTTGTACGATAGTTGATACTGCATTTATCATGATTAAACTTTTAGTTTGTATTAAATGTGAGTATTCTATAGAACAATCTAGGATCACCAACAGCAACAA
This sequence comes from Chiloscyllium plagiosum, assembly GCF_004010195.1. Taxonomy (NCBI): domain Eukaryota; kingdom Metazoa; phylum Chordata; class Chondrichthyes; order Orectolobiformes; family Hemiscylliidae; genus Chiloscyllium; species Chiloscyllium plagiosum. Next base: position 73,406,820 of record NC_057712.1, read on the forward strand.
TAGAACCTCAACATTTGTCTTAAACACACCAAATGAGATGATGTATTTAACTTCAACAGCAATTGGTGTGCTTACCTGAATGAATGGATGTAACGACAACATTCTCTGAAATGCATTCTTTGTTTCTCTTATTCAGAAAAAGAGAAAGTGTCAAGGTATTATTTAATAGCTTTGGGTTGTACATATTTTCAGAATATGCCCTTGCCTGCATGTGGACACGACTGTTCCTGCTTTGAAAATGCTCTTATTTTGTCATTTAGTGGTTGTGCTTAAGTATCAATCCTTCTTACCTAAGAATATAAAATTCTGGGATATCGAATATCTAACTTAATTCTCTTAATGTTGATAGCAACCAACTAAATATATGCAGGCTAAGTGTTGTTGATGGCCTTTTTGGCATGGTACTGTTAGAGCTGATTGGCAAGTGCAGGAAAGACTTGGGGTTAATTCAAGAGCCAAAAACAGATGCCCATCAATTGGTGGTACTGTGGTTTACAATGCAAAACCAGCCCTCCAAAATTGAGCAATTTTATGCCCATTTTGTAAGGGTTAAGAAAGGATGCATAACCCTTGTTGGGGGGGGGAGGGCGGAGAGAATCTCTCTGGAACAGAGGGTCTGTGTTAACGTGTACGGTATGGTCTTCCACCATTGCCAGAATGACTAGGAACTTTGGTATTCAATGGATTTCCACTACTCATTCTGGGATATTGCTTGTGTAGACTTTTGGCCAATCCCCATTCAAAACTGTTGAGTTTTTTTATGCAGCATACCTGAGATATGAAGAAATCTCAGACTATTATAATTGCAGGATGGATTTTTTATTTGGCTTCAGTTCTTGGAAAAGTGAAGAGCAGTTTGCTAAAAGGCTGGCAAGAGAAAGTAATTGTGGGATAAAATTAAGGAGAAAAGACACTATTCCACAGGCTGCAGAACATATTGACTAAAGCAGCCCAAATCCTTACTGTACAAAGCTCAGAAATGGTATGTAAATGCTGGAGAATTGAATGAGCCCAACTTGATAACATATGATCTATGGATATTAATGCAAAATACAGAGTGCCAATAGACCGTTTCATTTTTATTCAGTCCATTTAGGAGATGTGCCTTTTGGAATGTGTTGTAGCTATTTGTATGCTGAAGTATTTATAATTATGCAATCGTTTCAGATGTTATTTTTATTTTATTGATTATGCATAATGATGCCAGGAAATCTGATTACTTATTTTCTTTGCATTACTATCGCAATCCAACTCCACTGTATCTCAAGTTGACCATGTTGACTTCCTCAATTTACATAGCTGCTGGAATTAACTTGAAAAGGATGAAAAGTTAGCTTTTCTGCAAAATAAAACTCTCCTACAACACTCTCGCTACTTTTCTTTGTTTTATGGACCTTTGTCTGTGCATAGCATCAACTTCTGAAAGTGGTAGTCAATATGTTGGCTCGCCAGTCAGTGTGTGTGGAACCTCAGAGGAACGTTGGAGCTCTCCAGCATTTTGGATATTAATTTCATATCTTCATCGCTAATGGTTAAGTGAATGGAAGATCATCTCATTGTGGTGCAAACTAATGGTATTGAGCAACTGCCTTTATATTATTATTGTTAATTATTATTATTCATTTCTGTTGTAGTCAATCAGTGTGCATATCAGGCAATGTATATAATAGTTGGCCAATCAAGTAAGATCCATTTTGTGCTACCATCCAAGTTTCTACCAATTAATTTCAATTTTGTTTTGAAAGATAGGACATGGTATGGATGTTTATTTATTAAACCAATGCAGATTCACCAAGGCATTATTGAGACTCTTATATAGAATTCTGTAGAACAAATGCCATTTTTTGACTTAAACAACACTATAACAATATTTCAATCATTGTCTTTTCCTTTTCCCTAGAAAGTAGACCATAATAATGGTCATGGTAGTCATGCTCATTAATGCTGTTTTTGACATGCTGAAGTCGACCATAGCCTCCATGTGCATCGATTTACATCCTGAATGTGATGATGATAATAAAAATCTCAATGTACTTAGAAAATCTATATCCTGTGTGAGGCTTCCATTTCAGCCCCGTTTGATGGATAAGTGCATGCTGTCTGAACCACAAGTCAGCTCTTGGGATTCACAGAAGTATTGAGTTACACAAGCAATCATTTTAGAGCAAATTGTGTGCAGTTTTGAGCTCTGAAAGAACAGTGTGTTGCTTCTATATTTCATAGTTACAGAACGCTATCTTTGGCAGTATTTTTTTCTGCAGTCTTAGTAAAATCTCACCAATTCCCTGGAGTAGATGAAATCATTCTGAAGTATTTGCATTGTAAGATGTGGCCAAGCTACGTTTGGTGTTCACCTGGGCCATATTCTCATTGCTTTCAAGCTTGGTGGATTTTGCATACTCTTAAGAATAAAAGGGCTGCTTTAATTAGGCGTTTTTGGATGATTGACATGCAACAGGCAGTCAGAGGAAATCAAGAGACCTGTGATTAGAACAGTATACATTTTACTCATCTATCCTCCTTCATTTTGTTTAAATTAAATTAAACTTCTTAAAATTAGTAAAATAAATACAATATTTATCTATTTTACCAGTCTGCTTTGAAGCTACTGTATATAATATATAAAATTGCATAGGACGTTCAATGCAGGTGAAATTAGTAGTTACTCTTTAAAATATAGAGTGATTTCATGCTGCCAGTGAGTAATTGCAGATAAAACAGCACATCATTTCCATGGAGAATTTCATTGTCGGAGTTTTTGTCTCCAAATCTATTACACCACTGTCATATTGGCTACCAGGACAAGGCAGTGCGCCATCATAACATTTTTCAAAGTGGAATTTCCATTTTATAACTTAGTTTTAATGATTATTTTTGGACCTATACCACATGCTGTGCTGGTGGTTCAACAAAGCTAACAGGGAGCGAGGACCGGATTTTGAACGACAGTTTAGGAAAGATGTCAGGAGATATTTCTTTACAAAGAGGAGGATCAAAAGCTGCAGCATATTGTCAGGAAGGCTAACTGAATGAATTGCATTTAGTTCTTCATGTAAAATGTTATAATAGGAAAGTTAGCATTCTGAAAGGAGTAAATGGACTAAGGAGCATTTAGCTGGGCGGCACAGTGTCTCAGTGGTTAGCACTGCTACCTCACAGCACTAGAGACCTGGGTTCAATTCCCGCCTCAGGCAACTGTCTGTGTGGAGTTTGCACATTCTCCCTGTGTCTGTGTGGATTTCCTCCGGGTGCTCTGGTTTCCTCCCACAGTCCAAAAATATGCAGGTTAGGTGAAGTGGCCATGCTAAATTGCCCGTAGTGTTAGGTAAAGGGGTAAATGTAGGGGAATGGGTCTGGGTGGGTTGCTCTTTGGAGGGTCGGTGTGGACTTGTTGGGCTGAAGGGCCTGTTTCCACACTATAAGTAATCTAATTATCCCAGTCAGACGCATAGCCTCAAGCTCAACCTTTTCATGATGACCTTCAACCCTGCTTTAAAAGCTGCAAGGACAGCTTTCTATTAGGTTCACTTGGTACAAGAACTTTATATGTTGTTATTTTCTAACTTGTACACTTTCTTATAGAAAAGGATGGGTAATATACAATTAGTTTAACAGTTTAGTTCTTGTTGCAATTGATACAATATTTCACATTCATAGCAGACTTTTAGTCTTACAAAAGCAAAGTGTTGCAGATGCTGGAAATTTGAAATACAAACACAATGCTGAAGAAATTTGGCAGGTCTGGCAGCATTTGTGGAGAGAAAAACAGAATTAATGTTTCAAGTTCAATGACTTTTCTTCAGAGCTGATGTTTGTTTGCTACTTCTTGGAAACCAAGATTACAATCTTTTAAGAGTTTTATACCTGTTAAACCAACATCTCAGTTTGCTTTTGAGGTTTAATTAGACAACTGGTGCTTAGGTCCCCAAACTCAAAAACCACGTGCTCCTGAATTCGTAACCCAATATCTCTTTTTAACTACCCTCAAATGTTGTAGCGAAAGCAATATTTAATTGTTGGAACAAGAAACAGAAATTGCTGGAGAAACTCAGCAGGTATAACAGCAGTTATTTAAAGAAAACAAACTTAATGTTTTGAATTCAATCACCCTTTTTCAGAGCTGCAAGTCTGAAGAAGGCCTGCAGTTCTGCCAGACCTGCTGAGGTTCTTGGCAGTTTGTGTTACTTTTTAGATTTCCAGCATCCACAATTCTTTTATTTAATTCATTGTTGGAACTGTTTTCTGAATTAACTCATTATCTGTCAAATGCCCATTCTGATTAAATTGAACCATTTATGAAATGTTAATTTTTTTCCCTCTTTTTCTAAACATTGAGTATTCTACAAGCTGGGTCCTTTGTCCTTGAAGGAGCAATTGCTTTACAATGGAAATAATCCATCACTTTAATATTTTTGTTGGTAGACTCACACGTGTCATGTGAAACTGATGCTTCAAAATGGAATGATGGAATAAGCATTCAGTTAATTGTATGGTTTGTGATTACTGCACAGCTTATGCATTTCACATGTTTTGAGCAGAAGGAGAACTGAATAGTTTGCATTGTTGTGTTTGTGCAGACACAGCAGATCTCTAAAGAATGAAAAGCTGTTTCTCCTTGGCAATGGTGTTTTGGTAACCGAATTGTTCTGTCACAAAGCAGGCCAATCTCGAAGAATTTTGCTTTGAAAATATCAAAACTCGACGCGAATGTTTGCAACACAACATCATTTGGATCAGTTGAGCCTTGAAAAATTTAGGGCCTCATTTTGACTGTACAATAGATCAAGTGGATGATAGTGGGTGACATTTTGTGGAACTCGCAGAAACGAGAAATGAAACCGGCAGGAGACACTTAACGATATGTAAGCTGAAATATCGACTTCCAGACTGCGGGATGAAATTTATGAATTAAGTCGATGAATGACTAAAAGTGGACCTTGCTTTTTTTTAATTCATTCACAGGATAAGGGTATTGTTGGCTAGGTCAGCATTTATTGCCCATCCCTAATGCCTAGAGGGCAGTTAAGAATCAACCAATTGCTGTGGAGTTACATGTAGGTAGTCCTTCCCTAAAGGACATTGGTGAACCAGATGGTTTCTCCCCAACAATTGGCTCATTAGACTCTTAATTACAGATTGTTATTGAATTCAAATTCCACCATCTGTCATGGCGGGTTTCAAACCCTTGTCTTCCGAATGTTTCCTGAATTAACAGTCCAGTGATAATATCATTAGACCGTCACCTTCCCTGGTTCATGATGACACTCGGTAGGAACCTATTTTTATTGCATAAAAATGTAATGCATTCTCTTAAAATGCATGGGCACCAGTTTACATTGTACATTTGCAGTTAGGTCTACAGCAAACGAGAAACGCTTGTTTTCAGATTTGAGTGTTTCAAGGTGGTATGCTTCAGCTGAGGTAGTTTTCCTGGTAGATTTGGATGAGTAGGAGTTGCTTCTATTGTATTTAGAGTTTTATGGGCGTGTGAAGAAAATTAAAGAGTTGCACTGAGTTCAGGATAATGGCTATCTGGGTAGGCAGGATCTTGGCTTTCTGTGGAATGGAAACCATTGTGAGAACAGAAGGAGGGAGCTGGAAGGAAGATAAGTCTCCATTGAAGGCAGATCAAGAATGCTTCAGGGAAGATCAACTATGATTGAGGGCAGGGCAATGTGAATTTGGGGAGTATTGAGGATAACTGAGGGCAAGTCAAGAGGGGAGTATTGAAGATGATGGCTAGGGGATCCAAGATGGCGACCCAGCAAGTCTGAGTCTATAGTGCTCTTCCCAAGACTTGGGTAAAGTGGGTCACCCACCCCCACCACACTCACCAAATCATTCATAATAGCTGTTTAATTTAATTAGTTGCTTAGTATTACATTTAAACAGTCTAATATTTAGTAAAAATGACCAAAGGGAAGGGACCCCGCAGCTCTCAGCAAGCAGGAACCCCTCCCCCACCCTCTCCAGCTGCAGCTGAGGCGTCCACAGCCGCCCCGGGGGACTTACCTACAGCGACAAGCCTTGTGGAGATGATCTCCAAGCTGGATACGAAGATCGATGCTTTTATCGAGGAGTCCCAAAATCGATGGGACTCACTCTCGACCGAGCTGCAGAAGCACGACCGAGACATTAAGGAGATCGAGCGCCGAGTTGGAGGGGAGGAGCTAAAGGCCGCAACCTCCGAAACTACAGCGCAATCGGCCGTGGATCAGGTCCGGACTCTCGAACAGCGAGTCCGGACCTTAGAGAATTACATTGACGACCTCGATAATCGAGGTCGTCGAAAAAATATTCGTTTGCTGGGCCTTCCCAAACGGGAAGAGGAAGACCAGCTTACAGCATTCCTCGAGCAGTGGCTGCCACAGCTTTTAAATCTGGAAGCTGGATCAGGCCAGGTCAGGGTGGAATGGGCCTACCGGGTCGCAATACGTGGGCCCGGCTCGAACCAGCCCCCATGCCCAGTCCAGTTCCGGCTGCAGAGCTATAGGGAGAGGCAGATACTCCTAGAAGCTTCTAGAAATCTGGGAAAAGACCACCAAGCTATGATCTATAAAGGATCCAAGATCATGTTATTTCAGGACTTTTCCCCAGCTCTGGTCTGAAAGAGGAAGGCATTCGACGAGGTGAAGAAGCGTTTAAGGGACTTAAATATTCAATACTCCTTACGCTACCCAGCGACGCTACGCTTTAACCATGAAGGATCCGTGTATAACTTCGGATCGCCAGAAAAGGCTAAGGAATTCTTGGACTCTCTTAGATGAATTGTAAGAGATAATGGATGTTGGTTTGCCTTTCCCCCCGCTTTGGTTTATATCCCCCCTTTTTTTTTCTTTTTTCTTACCTTACTGTTTAATACTATCATGGGGGGTGGGGAGAGGGATTTGATTTTCTCACCCCCCCTTGGGGTTGTTTTTTTTTTATTATTTTATGTATATATGTGAGTATGTATGTATATGTGTGTATATATGTGTGTGTGTGTATGTGTATATATATATATAATGTGTGTGTGTGTATGTGTATATATATATATATAATGTGTGTGTGTGTGTGTATATATATATATATATATATATATATAAAAGTAAAAGCTGGGGAGTAAATTTTACCTCTGTCTTTAGGAGCGGGGTTGTTTCTCCCTTGTTATTTTGTATTAGTATATTTAATTATTATTTGTTGAGGTGGTAATTTTATAGTTATATTTTTATATATGGTATTAACATTACCAAATATATCCAGGTGTTGGTATGGGTGGGGGTAGGGTGCTCACTGTTAATTCTAGCTTTGTATTATATCTGAATTCTCCTCATTTTATTGAGGAGTGCCTGGGTCAAGGGTGGGGCATTGGTTGGGAGAGGATATGATGGACTTTTGGAAAGGAAGTGACACCCCCTGGGAACAAGCGGGAAAATCTCCACTTAAGTATGTTTTATTTTTTTTTATTATTTAGAAGTAGTTTTTTATTATACTGTTGTGAGTGTATTTGAGAGCCTTTATTTTTGTAAATTTTATATGCTCTATGCTCGGGATGTTTTGGATAGGGTTTCCCCTCCCGAGGGGTCTCGGATTTTCCCAGATGATTATGGCTGATCAGTCGGTTAAGTGGTGCACCTGGAATGTCAAGGGGAGTAATTCGCCAGTCAAAAGGAAGAAAATATTATCAAATCTTAAGAAGGAAAGAGTTGATATAGCTCTCCTACAGGAGAGACACCTGTCGGATAAAGAACACTTGAAATTACGACAGGGTGGATTTGATCAGGCTTTTTTTTCTTCTTTTAGCTCAAAAAGCAGGGGAGTTGTTATTCTTGTTCGGAAGAATTTCCCTTTCAAAATCCTAAATCAGATAAAAGATGAATCTGGACAATATATTTTGATTAAAGCCCTTATAAATGGAGAGGAATATGGGATTTTAAATTTGTACTGCCCCCCCGGCACACCCCTTTAAATTTATAATGGAAGCCTTTTCAAAATTGATAGCTTTTGGTGCCTGTCATACAATTATAGGGGGAGACTTTAATTGTATTATGGATCCGGAAATAGATAGGATTCCCAAGAGTAATGCAGGAGTATCTCACAGATCTAGACAATTGGTGGATTTGAACAAAGAATTAGGATTAGTAGATGTATGGAGATGTCTTCATCCATAGGGCAGAGAATTTTCTTTCTACTCCAATCCACATAAATGTCATACCAGAATTGATATGTTTTTTGCCCCCTCGATTTTTTAAAATTCCGTATCATCCTGTAAAATAGGTAGTGTAGCAATTTCCGACCACGCTGCTGTATATATGGAAACTAAGGCGAGGAATAATGGGACATCCCCTCATATGGACGTATGGACCCCTTCCTAATGAAAGATAGTAAATTTGTAAAGTACTTCTCTCAAGAATTTAAAACTTTTTT
>NC_057712.1:73418311-73430214 GCF_004010195.1 Chiloscyllium plagiosum
GGGAGAGACTATTTTCTATTCTCTCTTTCTGTGCAAGGAAAAATATTTTGGTGAACTGGGTGGCTGAGGGCCCTCCTGGACTTTCAAATTGGCACAGATTAATTATGGAATGTATTCCCCTTGCCTTCCTTCCAAATATGGTGCACCGAAAGACCGAATTATTTTATAAAATATGGCAGCCCTTCTTGAATTACATAAATACAGATATTTTGGCTATCCTAACAAGGGCTTTTATTTAATTGAGATTACAAACCTGGCTGGTCCGGGGCCCCTTAGGAGAGGAATCCTGCACGAATGCGGGTTTTATTACATTTGATGTTAACACATTCCGAGCATGTAAGAGATTTAAATATACACTCTGGTTAGTTGTAGGTTAGATTAGTAGATAGTTGAGTTTTGTTTTTTTTCCTTTTTCGGTATTTTTTCTTTTGTTAAATTTTGGTTATTGTATATTTGATTTAATTGTATATCAATGTTTGTATTTGAGAGTTTTGTTTATTTTTGTAAACTTATAAAAATGTTAAATCTCTAATAAAAATATCTATAAAAAGAAAGATGATGGCTGGCAGGTCAAGGGTGCAAAGGCATAGGACCAGGGGCCAGGAGAGATGCCTGATGGCAATTGGGCTTGGCGAAAGTGAGCACTGCAGATGTTGGAGATCAAAGTCAAGATTAGAGTGGTGCTGGAAAAGTACAGTAGATCAGGCAGCATCCCCTCCCACATGGTTGAAGATGCCCTCCAACGTATCTTATCCATATCCCACACCTCTGCCCTCAAACACCATCCCTCCAACCGCAACAAGGACAGAACTCCCTGGTCCTCACCTTCCACCCCACCAACCTCCACATAAACCACATCATCTGCCAACATTTCCGCCACTTACAAACAGACCCCATGACCAGGGATATATTTCCCTCCCCATCCCTATCCACTTTCCGCCGTGACTACCTGGTCAGGTCCACTCTCTCCAACAACCCACCCTCCCCTCCTGGCACCTTGCCCTGCCACCGCAGGAATTGCAAAACCTGCACCCACACCTCTCTCTTCACCTCCATCCAAGGCCCCAAAGGAGCCTTCCACATCCATCAAAGTTTCACCTGCACTTCCACAAATGTCATTTATTGCATCCATTGCTCCCAATGCGGGTCTCCATTACATTGGGGAGACTGGACACCCTCTCGCAGAACGCTTTAGGGAACATCTCTAGGACACCTGCACCAATCAAATCCACCGCCCCATGGCCCAACATTTCAACTCCCCCTCCCACTCTGCCAAGGACATGCAGGTCCTGGGCCTCCTCCACCACCACTCCCTCACCGCCCAACGCCTGGAGGAAGAACGCCTCATCTTCCGCCTCGGAATACTTCAACCCCAAGGCATCAGTGTGGACTTCACCAGTTTCCTCATTTCCCCTCCCTCCACCTTACCCCAGTTCCAACCTGCCAGCTCAGCATCATCCTCATGACCTGTCCTACCTGCCAATCTCCCTTCCCACCTGTATGCTTCACCCTCCTCTCTGACCTATCACCTTCATCCCCACTTCCATCAACCTATTGCACTCTTAGCTATCTTCTCCCCAGCCCCACCCTCCTCCCATTTATCTCTCCACCCCAGAGGCTCCCAGCCTCATTCCTGATGAAGGGTTTTTGCCCGAAACATCAATTTTTCTGCACATCGGATGCTGCCTGACCTGTGCTTTTCCAGCACCGGTCTAATCTTGGCGATTGGGGTTGGCAGATCCAAGATGGCAGACAGTGATGTAAGAGCAATGGTGTACTGCTCGAAGATCAAAAACCACAGGGCTATGGCGATAGAGGGTGATTGAGGGACAGTAAGAAGTGATGGTTTGCAGCTCAACTGTCAGGTTGGAAGTGTCCAGTAACATAAAACAGTGACACAGGAGGTGGCAGCTGGACATTGGTTCAAGGCCATCATGAGACATTCATGGGGGTCTAGCTGGAGATTGGGGTGCATTTGATGCATGGCAGTGGGCTCCCCATTAGTTCACATTACTCAAGAAGGAGGGTGAAATAGACTGTTCTGACGAGACCATTCTGACCAGCCCTTTGCCAGTCTTCTACCTGCAATTCACTTCAGGCAGATGGTGGGGGTGGGGGGGAGGGTACTCCTGCATCCAGAGCTTTTTGATACTATGGAGCTGGAGTAGTGTAGCAGCCAAGGAAGAGCCAGGGGCAGGCACAGTAATGGCCAAAAGGGGAAACAGCAAGAGGGTCAGGAAACTCAGGATGTTGGCAACCGGGGCTTGTACATTTGGGACATATCTGAATATGCTGCACATAGAGTAGATACATTCACAAGTAAGGATGGCTGAGGATATCAAAGTTGTCACTTATTGACTGGTATCACCTCCTGCAGGACAACCAAACGCCATGGAATGAGAGGTTTGCTGAGGTCAGTAGCCTTTGAATTCGTCATGACCTTGATTTGCGATATCGCCAGACTGTTCCAGGGCTACTTGGGGGGATTGTGTGGAATCTCTGAGCTGGCCATCCACAGATGCATAAGAGAGCTCAAAAAAGCTGATGATCCTATGGGTTCATCACAGGCTCAGAGAATCAGGCAGCCAGTGCTGTTGACTTCAGCTCCATTGCTGGATTTCCACATATACAGGGGCAATTGATTGCACCGAGGTGGTACTAAGAGCTCCCAGCAGAGAGACAGCAACAGTTATAAATTGAAAGATGTTTTGATCCATCGATGTGCCATCTGGTTCATGACATCTGAAAATGAATCCTGCTGAAGTGTATTCCCTTCCCAGGGATTAGTAGATTCTCAGTTAGCAGACCAATGGTATTCCTCCTCCTTGCTGGTGCACAATACCAATTCTCTGACGCTAGGATGTGAAGGGGCATCTAGAGGTAGCTGGAAGTATCATGTACCTCTCCCCCCTCACATATAGCCAGTGATGTTTAGAGCCCATTGCCAGAGTCACAGAGTACAGATCTGAACGCATAGCTGGACCTGGATCTCCATTGCGATCCCACATTTCCCATAGAGGAAATAATGTACTTACATTTTTTGCAGTCAAGATAGAACTCATGACTTGGACCATCTCCTTCACTGTATGCTCAAGGTGCCCACGTCCTTTAGAATATCTGCCAGATAATCGCCTGTCTGTCTCTGCATCTCCAGCAGATTTTGTGCATCCACACCCAGAGACAAATGGGCCAGGTCTCAAACAGTCCTCTGACTGTGAGGGACCTCAGTTTCACATTGGATGGAATGTTTGGTGGTGGGTGACCCCCAAGTCTAATCACAAAGGTATCCCACTTGAGTAACTAGAATCTATGGGGGAATGATGCAGTGATGACCTCTGAGAGGTACATGTCATCAGCTTCAGATTTAGGGTTCAGTCTTGTTGCAAGACTGCTGGGTGACATGTCTGCTGACTGTCTGGACCTGTAGTGGAGTATGCAAAGAATTAGCTAGAGGCTAATCACATTCCCATTTCCCAGCACACTGCTACGTTGCTCTTCAGGATGGCATGACATCAGACTGGAGAGCTCTCACTCTCGTGCGTTGACATTGTTGTCTTACTGTTTTCAATTAAGTATCCAGTCTGCTCCCCAACCAGTTCCATTGCACCTTCCTCTCCAGGATCAGGGACATTGCCACTTGTCTTCAGGTGATCCTTCATGTTACGAAATCTTTATCCTGCAGATAGATGAGGAATTGAGTATCATCTCAAAGGACAGCAAATCCGTTCAAGAGAATGGAATTTTAAAATAAGAACCAATTGACCAAATTAAGCAAAAACAAAAATTAAATAACAGCTCATAAAGGCATTGTAAGAAAAGTCTGGATCATAAACAAAAGTTACAAATTTAAATCAAAATGTCTTTAATTTTTGGAGGGGTGCTCAAGCAAGACTTGAAGCAATGGACACTGTCCCCTCCCTTTCCAAGGGAACCTGGGAACCAATATAATCAAGTGAGGCCAAAGCCTAAAATAGTTGACATAAAGATGACTCACAGATACCTCAAGGCCATGAAAATTACAGGCAGGGCAGGAGTGTGCAAAACTACTTAACATGTGAATGCTCTCGATAGTTGCATGAAATATCCACAACTCCATGTTCCTCACCTCCCTATTAAAGTGTCTTACACCCACAGTCTCCTGCAACTGGTGCAACTTTCTCAGCTCCTGTACAATCAGTGCACAAGTTCGCTCAGTTGCCAAAGTGTAGGACCCAAACTCCTGCCTGGCACAACACTCTATTCACATTTACATCGCTCAGTGCCATTATGAGTGGCACTTTGCAGTGACTACAGTGTTACTTACTGCTGCCGAGCACACGAAGTTGTTGAGCTTTTTGACTTTGGCTAAGTTTCTTTTTGGACCCCATGGCTGCTAGCTTTCACTGCAATCTCTATCAAGGTTACCTTTGTCAAGAAGGAGGTTCTCCTGCTGTCATTGCTGGGGAACAAGATCTCCTGCCATTCCCAGATAAACTGGAGAAGTTGACGGGTGGCATCACGAAGATGTGAGGCCGATGTTTTCTCTGCACTGAACCACGTTGTTCACTTTTGAGTGGGTGTTAGTAGGTGATTAGGATTCTCAAGTTGGCAGGAGGTGAGAGCACCAGTCCAAAATCCTCCTCTTGGACAGGCAGAGTGATTGTACTGCAGGGAGTGGATGCTGCTCAGGGTGCTATTTAAATAAGGTGCCTGGACTTTTGATCCCATGATGCAACAGCAGGGTCAGTGTCTTCCTGTGCATCCCCTGCACAGTTGGCTCAGCCCATCGACCATATCTAATTGTATGTCCAACATGTGCACGTGGCTAGTTATCCCACCTTCAAGTGGAAGTCCTGCTCACTCTTATCCTGCGTTTGGGTTACTCACTGCTACAACTGACATTTCACCCAGTGAGTGTGACGCTGGAAAGGCACAGCAGGTCAGGCAGCATCTGAGGAGCAAGAGAGTTGACGTTTCATGCATAAGCCCTTTATCAGGATTGCCCTAAATGTCAACTCCCCTGCTCCTCGGATGCTGCCTGACCTGATGTGCTTTTCCAGTACCACACTTTTTGACTCTGATCTCCAGCATCTGAAGTCCGCATTTTCTCCCAGTCCAACCAGTGAACCAATTGAGGGATGTAGAACAGTCCTCCAGTTCTCTATGGTCTGTCTTATGGTGTTGCACAATTGGGGCTTTTAGAGCAAACTAAAGATTCAGTCCAAAGTTGAATGGCAATGTTTAGTTTGAAGATTGTGGGTGTTTATCCGAAAGACACAGGTATTGTGGCTGTATCATGTAACCAATCACTGATTAAAATCATTATAAATTATCTGTAGAAAAGAAACAAAGATGTTGTTCCCTTGGCTGTGTTGTTTTCAGGTTATTGAAAATGTTAAAATTTAAGTTTTGAGTTAATTTTTAATGCTTCATACGAGATGAAGAATGCAGAATGTACAATTAAATTATTATAGAACTAATTTCCTTCTAAATTTACTCAGAATATGCTTTTATATCATATTCTTAACAATTGAATAATGCTTTGTGTTCTCCTTTCATACATCTATATGAAGGGAATAAAGTGTCATTGTTTTATAATGAAACACGTGTAATCCAGGGATTACAAAAATGCATTGCCTAATCACTTAGCAGCCTATCATTATGCATAATACTTGATTGTTCCCAAATTATTATCCGTTTCATGATAGACATCAGTTTATATTTGCTACAATCTTAAACCTCTTTACTTTCCAATGTCAAAGAGCAGTTTTCAGTCCCTTCCAAATCCAGAGGCCATTCGACTTACAGGAGGTAAACGTTACAGTAACATTGTGTATATTGCTCTCTAGTGCATACTTGATGCAGTGAATGAACAGAGAATGAATTTACTAAGTCAAGTCACTGTAAAAGTGATTTATGCATATTGATGATTTATAATTTGGATTTTACAATGTTTATTTTTAGCATTAATAAAAAATAAAACATTTTGGCTTGGATCTGGTTGAGTGTTTTACAAGGGTTTTCTAGAAATGTAATTTTACAAACTACATAATATAGACTACATATGTGAAAGCTCTTGTCTTGACTTAACAATCTCTGCTTATAGCTGACATGGGTCTGTTAACACTTCTATTATTTCTATTTGTTTTTTCCTACCATCAGAATTGCTTTTGTCAGAGAGCAGTGTAACTATTAAGTCCTTAAAGCCTGAATGACATTTTTAAAAATTGTATGAATGTAATTTGCGGGGCCGAATTAGACAGGGGTTGCAGGAGTGAGGTTAGTTGAAGCCTGAATTCACTGGCTTCAAGTGAAAGTCCTGCTCACTCTAATCCTGCCTTTGGGTCACCAAGGGTGGGACATGTAGTTGGATGTGCTTGACACACACAGGCAAGTCTTATGCACACTTCATTAAATTACAAAAAAGCTTCAGGAGCATGGAAAGAGTGCTCCCAGGCTGTCCTAAAAATTACAGTTGGCCATCATTAGTTGGACTTAATCAGCTAGGAACTAAGTTATTTACTGTGTTCAGCCTTTGCAAGACCCCAAGGAAGTTGTTCAGCAAAGGTAATCAATTCCAGCAGGGTTAATTTGCATAAAAATTAATGACAGCCATTTCCTTATGGAAATTTTTCAGGAATTGCAATTTCTCTTTATCCCAAAGGGCCTCAGATCCTGCCAGTTGTGAGTATCTTCTTAGATTCACAGTCATCAGCATTTGCTATAAATAAATCTGACACACTTTACATTGCTGGATTAGACTCACGTTGCATATTACCGACTTAGACCATTGTCTAACCCGGGCATGGACTATTAAGTTCACCTTATGATCTGAACTAGATATTTCTGTCTTTCTGTGAATGTCTTTCCAATATGCTCAAAAGTGATCTGACAAAAAAAAGTTTCCTGAGCAGTGATCTGGTAAAGGTGGTAGAGCTCACATGATTTTCAATTAATTGAACTCAATGGAATGTAGATCCAGCAGATTCCACAATAATAAGCAACTCATCCTGGCGCTGTCTAGATTAAAATAAAACCCTCAGTTGGGTGAGTCCAGGTATCAGTTGCAAAGCTACTTAATTTCACAGTAAATGAATATACAGAGCAGTAGTTATGATTCGACTAACTTAATTCAATCAGTGCAAACTGTGTTTATGTACTGATATAAATACTGCATTCTCATTCTGTATTTGAATAAAATGAAATAACCTATCACCTTTTCTGTACTCAATTTCTGATCCTCACCAATCCATACTGTTGCAGGTTTCTGTTTAAATTTAGACTGCCAGTCTGCATCTCTGTTTACAAACTGAGGGAAGATCTTATAACAGATTCCCTCTACCATCGACCTGAATCAAAGGGCCTCAGTGGCAGCAGTTTGTATTTATATAGAGCCTTTTACATAGTAAAATATCTTTTAAACAATGGTTGAATTGTTTGTCGATTTCCAAATATTTCCAGGCTGGAGGACTGCACTGTTGCTGTAACTCCACTCTTCCGTGGATCCTAACGTAAAATCAAAATAATTTTTTCCAGTCACTGAGACGGTCAATTGAATACCTTATTTATGGATCAGGTTTTAAATGGAAGGAATAAAAACTGAAAGAACTGAAAATGTTGGAAAGCAGAAACAAAAGCAGAGATTGCAGGAAAAGCTCAGGTCTGGCAGCATCTGTGACAGTTCTGAAGAAGGGTCACTGGACCCAAAACTTTAATACTCATTTATTTCCACAGATACTGAGTCTTTCCAGCAATTTCTGGTTTTGTTTTTATTTAAGTGGAAAGATCGATAAACCAGGTGTTTTAATAAACACAATTGTTGGTCTGTTATCAAAAGAAACCCTATTCTATAAAGATGCATAATTGTGTAGCATTGGTAATATGGATGTATAAATGTTTATCCTTAAAGTAACTTCAAAGTGCACACACAATTACACATTCACTGTTCAGGAAAACAATTGGATTTGTTTTACAAAGATTGTCTTTTTGTAAAAGAAAACACCAATGTCAATGGGTTATTTTTGAAGGATAAAGGAGATGTTCCAAAGTCTGTTGCTCTGATTGTTTTGACATATGGTCATCACTAATTGTGCACTGTTATCTCTGAGTTCTTTCCAGGAAAAAAAAATGCATTTCACCCTGAACTCAACAATAAAGTACTTTGCTGTAATATGAGGGATCTGCTTGGTAGGCCTTTATAGCAGCATCTTTAACAGAAGACAAGCAACTAGATGCCTACTGTAAATGCAGAAAATGTTGGAGAAATTCAGTAAGTCTGGCAATATCTGTGGAGAAGAAAGACAGAATTGATGTTTCAACTTCTGAAGGAGAGTCATATTGTATTAAGAATGTTAACTCTGTCTCTCTCATTCTGTTTATCTTTCCAGAGATACTGCTGAATTTGCTGAATTTCTCCAGTACTCTCTGTTTTTAGTTTCAGATCTCCAGCACTCTCAACTCTTTTCTTCCAATCTATTCCCTATTGCCTGCAGTTAGGGAGAGAAAAGGTAGTTTTAACCACCTTTTTGTGTTTACCATAAAAGATAGCATATAAGTTAGCCCTGCATATAAGACAATGCAATTTATCACCCCCAAAAATCAAATTTTTTTCATATCTTTACCATTCACATTACCCCTTGTTATGGACCAGACCAGGCCCCACAAAATATTTTAAGGCAGCCTGGATGTTAAGTTTTTCTTATTTTATAGGCAGACAAAAAGTGCTGTAGTTCCAGATGCAATGTGACTGGTCAAAGTGCTTGACATTAAGCAAAACACATTTAACTTAAACACTGTCATTAAAATACAGCCAAAGGAAGAGGAACTTAACTCTATTGGAAAACCCGACAGGACAATAAATAAAGTAACTATTACTAATTAATTGTTCCAGTATAGTTATATTCTGTAAATACACCCTTTGGTAAAAAGGGAAATTCAGATTTTGTCTCACATGAAATCCAGCAGCCTAGGAAGCGAACCCTCCAGCTTTTTGGCTATAATCATGAGAGGGAAAAATAACTTCCACTTTTTCAAGCCCACAACAGCAACTGCTTAAAAACTAAAAAAAAGCTAGAATTCCTTGTCTGTGAGAGCTGGCCACACCCATCCAGGCTGCTTCTATTGTTCCAATGTTTTGGTACTTCTACCTTACAATCTCTCTTTTTTAAAAAAAAACAGGACAAAGTAACCTCTTAAAGCTATGGCATTGTCATACCTGCCTCCCCAAAATCTTTCTAGTACTGACATAATTTACTTGCATTTGTCATCATCCTGAATTTTTCGCCATGAATCCAGATACTGCTATCTTATTGGTATGTTACTGGATGTTAAGTGTCAAACAGGTGATATGGGCTAGTTAGGCAGATGCACTGGAGTTTAATACATACTCCATTTTGCATCAAATGTTGATTACATTTCAAAAGGGTGACAGCTCACACCCATGGTGACAATCCAATTTTATAATGTTCTATTTATTTTACACAAGACAGATATGTAATGCTTTTAAGCCAGAACAGTGTAATATAGTTATATGGACAATTAGTTTATTTTTCAAGGCCATTGCTTTATAAAAGTGCTCAGAAAGACTGCACAAGACATAATGTAATGTCTTGTATCACATGAAAAGGCATTGTCATGCTGCAAATGTTAGTGTGACCAAAATAACACATGACCCGTCTGATTCATCTCCCCAAAAAACACACAAAGATTGGCCAATTTCTTTTCAATTGCAATAGAATAATAAAGTAAACATAGTTATGATGCATTTTAAGATATAAACGTTCAAAATGAGCTTGCAGTTTATTGAAACAATTATACCACATTGACACAATCTTATTGATGTACCTTCACTGGCTATTTAGGAAATAATGACAGATTACCAAGCTCCTTCTTCCTTCAGAGTTCTAATTTGTAAATAGTCCCCATCTACTTTCCTAGGTCGGTGGGCAGGGCTACAGAACCCAAATGACAGGAGCTAGCTATTTGTGGAAAGGTTTAGTAATCATAGCACAAATCTGACCAGACTGCATACTTACATGAAGATGGTCTCCGGGTTTAAATAAAGTTGTATATTGAGGATACTTTATATATTGTTCAAGAAACACAAGAAAAATAGTAAGTCAGAATTTGTTGGAGAAAGAATGCGTAGTTCAAAGTGCAGACTCTTATTGCTGTTTGAACAGCAAAGCAATTTGTGACAAGAAAGAGATAGGCTGGAAGTTGTGAATTGTCACAAGTTGCTGGATAATTTCTGCAGCTCAATGTTATAGAGTCATAGAGTCTTATAGCACAGAACAGACCCTTCAGTCTACTCATTCTATACTGACCATAATCTCAAACTAAATTAGTCCCACCTGCCTGTGCTTGACCCATATTCATCCAAACCTTTCCTATTCATGAACCAAATACCTTTTATACTGTACCTGCATCCACCACTTCATCTGGAAGGTCATTTCTCGCACGAACTATTCTCTGCGTAAAATAAAGTCCCTCAAGTCTTTTTTTTTAATCTTTCTCCTCTCACTTTAAACATGTGCCCCCTACGTAGAAATCCCCCATCCTAGGGAAAAGACACCTGCTATTCACCTTATCTATACCCCTCATGATTTTATAAACCTCTACAAGGTCACCCCTCAACCTCCTATACTCAAGTGAACAAGTCCCAGCCTAACTGGCCTCTCCTTATAACTCAAACCCTTGACTCCCAGCAACATTCTGATGAATCTTTTCTGAACCCTCTCCAGCTTAATAATAACTTTCCTGTAACAGTGCGACCAGAACTGGACACAGTACTCCAGAAGAGGCCTGACCAATATCCTATACAACCTCAATATGACATCCCAATTCCTATACTCAAAGGTCAGAGCAATGAAGACAAGTGTGCTGCAAATTTCAAAGAATTATGTACCTAAACCCTTAGATCTCTGTTCTACAACACTACCCAAGGCACTACTTTTAATTGTATGACATACCCTTTTTTGTTTTACCAAATACAAGACCTTGCATTTATCCAATTTAAACTCCATTTGCCACTCCTTAGCCCATTGACCCAATTGGTCAAGTTCTGTTTGTAATCTTAGATAACTTTCTGCACTAGACATGAGACTACCAATTTTGGTGTCTTCCACAAATATATTAACCATGCTTTCTATATTCTCATCCAAATTATTTATATAAATGACAAACAAAAGTGGACCCAGCATGGATCCCTGTGGAACACCACTGGTGGACAGGCCTCCAGTTCAAAATAAAACCCTCCATCATCACTGTCTGTCTCCTGCCATTAAACCGATTTTGTATCTAATTGGTGAGCTCAACCTGAATCCCATGTGATCTAACTTTAATTAATCTACCATGCAGAACCTTGCCAAAGGTCTTGCTAAATGTCTACTGCTCTGCTTTCATCAATCTTCTTGGTTACTTCCTCAAAAAACTCAATCAAGTTTGTGAGACATGATTTCCATTGCACAAAAATATGCTGATGACTTTCCCTAATCATTCCTGGCCTCTCCAAATTTAATATCAATCTTTTGTTTCAAAATCACCTTGATAAACTGACTGATTAGCCATGATGGTTTGTGTGTTGTGCTAGTTACCCCAAGATAATTTTTTTCACTCCCCTTGCCGGCTTCTGGTACAGATCTGATGGGCCAAAGGGTGTCTTTCTAAGCTGTACTTCTTTATGATACTCATCATTTACCTAAGTTACAGATCCACATGGACTTCATTGGGCCTACTTCAACTCACTCACAGCAGAGGTTTTCCAACTGAGGAGAAAGCTTATTTTGTAATTCCTGTGGTGGCAGGTGAAGGTGCCGGCAAGAGAGGGAGGGTTGGTTGGGAACGTGGGGAGGGAGGGTTGGTTGGGGGCGTGGGGAGGGGGTGGTTGGTTGGTTGGGGCACATGGGGAGTGAGGGTTGGTGGGG
>NC_057712.1:73430393-73438535 GCF_004010195.1 Chiloscyllium plagiosum
CGCCAACCCCCCCCCTCCCCCCCAACCCCCACCCCCTCCCCCCTCCCTCCACCTCCTCTCCCCGCCTACAGATTCTCGAGTCTCCCGGAGTTTCTGTGATCTTCGAGTGTCAAACCACTGAGAGATCCAACAGCCCTTCGGGGGGGGGGGGGGGGGGGAGGGGGGGTGGGGGGGGGGGTGCACGTGGAGAGGGAGGATTTGACTTGATACGCTTTAAGAGATGTGCAACTGAGTTTTAGATGACCGTTTTGACTGGCCGTGCCTGGGAGGCTTAGCAGGAATGCCAGAGGTGGGGAACCTTTTCATGTTGAAAGGCCGCATTATGTTTGTTGTAATCTAAAAAGACTGCATCCAAGAAACTTCAATTATATATTCTTCAAAATTCACATTATTTTGTAAAAATTCAACTACTATGTACTAATAAAAAAAAATGTTAATTCTAAAGTTAACTAAGCTTTTAATGACTTTTTTGTAGGAAAGCATGTGAATATTTGGTTGCAGCATGGAGGTCTGCAGTTTTAGCTGATCCTCAAGATGGGCATCCATAATTTGTGATCTTAAGGGCGTCTTGATTTTGGTTAAGTAGGAGAATGTAGATTCGCAGCAATAAGTGGGGATTAGTTCGTTGAATTTTCTTTTACTCTCTGGTATTTTAACTACATTCATTTTAAGATTAAAATAAAAATAATAAAGGATGAAAAAACATATTAATAAAAAATAAAAGATTTGTTCTGCAAAATTTGGATTCTTTCCAAAGGCCACACACAATGGCCTGGAAGGCCACATGCAGCCTTAAGGCCACAGGTTCCCCACCCCTGGGTTAGACTAAAGAAGTTCAGAGGTGACAAAGACAGGGTTATTCAGCTACTTCATCCCTTGATTATTTCAATTTTATGACTTTTATCTCAGCAATTTCTAACTTAATTATCTAATTATGAGCATTTCCAGCAACATTGTGGCAAAAATAACCTAAATGCGCATAAACCAGTTTACAGCAGGTTTGTATTTAACAAACATTTTACCAGATACTTCTCTAAAACAATTTTTATCCCATTAATTCAAGCACTGTTGCTTTGGTCATGTTATAGTGTTTTTTTTTGCACATTGCTACAGTCCCCACCACATTTCACGTAGAAGTTTAATGAGTGTGTTATGTTAACTGATCTTTTTTTATTATCAGCAAAGATGATTGTTCCTTTTACTCTATTTTTGCCACTCTGCTATAATATGCTGTTTTTCTTAGTCTTGTGTAATCGTTTTCCCCTCCACAGTCTTGCCCTTGATGCCATGGGGTTGTATTTTAACTTTGGTGAAGAATTTAATGCCGAGCTGATGTTTAATAAACTGAAAATCAGATTTCTTGCCCTTTGCAACTGTAAGTCCTGTATCAGCGAGCCATTGTCCAAACAGGTACTTAATGCTTAAGCATTAATTGATGCATTAATTGCCATTTCATGGTCTTAATTAATGTATTGGTAGGTAGGCTTACCACCCAGTGCTAATCAAAGGGCAGAGGCAGATGAGTATGCAGCTGGCAGACCAGCCCCCACTAGATTTTACATGCACTGCTCTCTAAGACTACCTCGTAAAAACAATGACTGCAGATGCTGGAAACCAGATTCTGGATTAGAGTGGTGCTGGAAGAGCACAGCAGTTCAGACAGCATCCAAGGAGCTTCGAAATCGATGTTTCGGGCAAAAGCCCACCTGGCAGAGGAGTGTGTGGTTCAGTTAAAAGTCTCCATGGTCTGAATGTTACAGTTCTTTGTCTAAGTGCCAGGTGCATTGAGAATTTTTGGAAGGTTTTTTGCAGCAATATTTAATGGGTTTTCTTGCCATATCTTACCAAACTTGACTCATTAACTGCTTACACTGCCCCATGACACCCCCTCACCCGACTCTTGCCTTATTTATTGGCATTCCTGCAAAAATGCGCCACGTCCCGGAATAGAACTGGCATCCCTGGTGCTAGAGCTGCCTATAAAACACCTCCATACAACTGGTCAAGCTCTGTTAGTTCAGAGAATCCTTGCATGCTTCCGGAATTTGCTTCCAGTTTGGCAGACAAAGGAAGTTTGCTGCAGTTCTTGGCATGCAGGGACCTGGGGACCTGGATGGAGCAGTGCTCAGGCAGGTTGCCTTCTTTCCCCAGGACCAGCAGAGGAAGACACAACACAGATCATGTCAGCCTGATCTGAGATTACCTTCTGGGTCAGTGCAGTTCTGGAGGATGTCCACCATTGTAGGAAGAGGGCCAATGACCTTCTGCACTCTATCAAAGTAAGTGCCACCATCTTCTTTGTGGTAACTAACATTCATTCTGTTTCTGTACTTATTTCCAACCAAGGCTCATGCTGTATCACTGTCAGTATTGTCTGCAACATCTTCTCTCATTCAATGTCAACCACTGCAACACCCAATAGCACTAACCCTGTGTGCCCTGTGTGCTGCCTACTCACTCACTTGGGTACCACCCTAACTGCACTAAGGTAACAACTGTGCCACCCTCTTTTATCTCCAAGAATACTTACCGCCCTATTTTCCAGGAGTAAAGCAGCTCGTAATAGGGCAGAAAGAGTCAAGTGGATGGTGGGCTGGCTGATGTTTTGCTCCTCACCCTCTGATATGGCCAGCATCTTGACTCTGGCCACTCTGAGTGGTTGACTGGCTGTGTCCAAGCTCCTGGGCTGGTATCAGAGGCTGGCCTTGACCTAAGCTGTGTAGGGCCACCCAAATTGAAAGTTATCTCCCTTCACCTGACTGAAGTCTGTTGAGAGCCATGCAAAGCTTCCTGGCCATAATGTAATGGTAAGGCAGTGTCGATGCAATATAAACCTGGTAGCTCTGGCTGAGGTGGGAAAGGACAAAAGGGCAAGGTGGGGATGCTGTGAGCAGCCAGTTAGACTCTGAGTGAATCACAATGAGCAAGCAGGCTGGAGATGGTGAAAGCCAATGTCTGCGGTTGTGGCCAGTGTACACATAGTGTGCCCTGAGATGCTGATGCGTGATGTCTGAATGGAGGTCCTTTGAAGCATGTAGCAGGCTGAAGTCCACCAGCTATTGCCCCTGACTTCCATGTTGAAAATAATCAATCCCTACTTTATTTAGCCTGTAAGGTAGGAAGCAGATTATTAATGAGATGGGTTTTGTCCCTAATAAGGCATTTCACAATAAAGAATCCCCCTTAATTGGCTCCTCACTGCTGCCTAGTAAGAAACTCACCATGTTGCTTGGTAATTGCACTAACGTTAGAGTGAGTTGCTCACAATGTTGAGATAGGCCTCGATGCCCGTGTTAGACTGGGGTGGACAAAGTTAAAACTCTCACAACACCAGATTATAGTCCAACAGGTTTATTTGGAAGCACAAGCTTTCAGAGCACTGCTCCTTCATCAGGTAGCTGCCTCGCCACACTAATTGCATGATTCTACTATAAATGCCACCATTGCCCATGTCATTCTTTTAATTTTACTCCTTCAAGCCTTCATACGGTTGGAAAAATGATCAACGTGACCTTATCGTGACCTGTCTAGAGTTCATATAGCAATAATTGGTGCTGCTGAAAATACTCTTTTTCAGTGAATGCTTTTGCAAATCGAGAATGGTTAGCAGACCAAAGTTAATTGCTGGAAATTTCTCTATCAGTTAAATGGTAATTGAGACATCTGAGGCTTGTGTGTTTCCTTAAACACTTTCCCAATTTCTGCCCTGAGGGGTGAACTAAAGTTTTCAGCTCGTTCACATAACCAACTGAAGCAGACTGTTTTGAGCTCTCTAAGTGCCCCCTCCCCCACTTCATATTGTGTTTTCAGTCAGGGTCCTGCCTGTTTTCCAGAGATTAGAAACATATTCTCTCCTGATTGCATTTCCCACTTGTTACATCATATCAAAACATTGAAATTGGTTGAAAATGGCAGCACTAAGTATAACCCTCTCTTCCTTATCCCAGTTTCACTCTCAGCTGATTAATGTCTCCAGCAGCCAAACTTGCCAAGCGTATATATTACAATGACATCATTGTGGGAAGAGGATGTTGGACAGTGAGAGGACAAATTCTTGGCAAACTATATCCAATGATAAAACTTTTAGAAACCTGGAAAATAAACTGAAAACTGAACTAGGGGGCCATATTTTTGAGGTGAAAGATTTAAAAGGGACCTGAGAGGCAACATTTCCACAGAGGGTGGTTCGTATATGAACTGAACTGCCAGAGGAAGTAGTAGATGCAGGTACAGTTACAACATTTAAAAGACATTCGAAAAGGAACAAGAAAGGGATATGGATCAAACACAGGCAAATGGAACTTGTTTGGACTGGTGTCTGTTTCCATGCAGCTGTATGACTCTATGATATTTGTCTTACAAAATCACAATTCTCGATATTAGAAAGTTCAGATGAAACACACCCAGATGAAATTCCCTTGTATTCCATTTTGATACTATTAACCCATTAGCCTTTGTTAAAATCATGAAATGATCATAAAATGCACTAACTATTGGCAAACTGATATTGTCGAGTGCAGTCTCCCCCATGAATAGTTTAGATCTCCTCTGACATTGCTCACCTAATGCTAGTGCTTTTTAGCTGTCTCACTGAAAGCTCCATATCTTGGGGGAAAGACTTGCTTCTGAGATGGGTAGTGGGATGGTAAGACATTCCAACATTGCTGATGTTAAGTCAGAGCCATGCTGCAGTTTGGTTCTCATTTAAATACTCCAAGCCATGGGCACTGAGCAGGTATTGTAATGAAATTTGTTGAGTGTGGGTATGATAAGACAGCAGCTAGATTTTACAACATACCATATTCTGGATTTCTGGGCAGGCAGTTATGTTTTGATTGAAACAGATTTTTTTTTGCAGTATTCTAGATGTGTTGACCAGGCATTTGGTATTTTTGGATTTGGCTTTGTCTTGAATCTGTACCTCACTCTGTATCCATGACTCCATACCTCTATGGCATCTTAGATCTCTTCCTCCATTGCTTGACAATGGTAAAAGTGTAAATATAACTCATAATGAGTTCCATTTTTTTAAAATGCAACAACTCCCTCCTTAGCCTTTAGTTTAAAGCAGCCCTTTCCTCATTCTAGTCCACAATCTAAAATAAATAAAAATAAGAGGATGTTATCTTTATAGTATTTGAGTAACAATGCTATTAGTGCCACCATGTCATTTGTTTGCAGAACCAACTAATGTCAGCTAATGTTTGAGGTACAGAGCTGTCCCTTTCTATGCTAAACCTAAGGACTTAACTGATTCGTAATGATAGGGGACAAAGCACTGTGAGAAGGGGACTTGTCTTCAACAATAAAATTTAGATTATTGCATGATTAGAATGGGTTGACGTTACATTAGCTAGTGACAAAATCTAACAGGATACAAGGATGACACATTTGTCTCCATAGGGACTCATGTTACACTGCTAATTGTCCACATAGAGTCTGTGTGACATTATCAAATTGGGTTGAGTTTAATGCAGTTTCCAACATTAACTTTTCAAAACCATTACTTTAGACAATATCATCCTGTTTCTCTATGTACCTTCCTAACTTTGCCTTTCTTTGTGCCCATAATGATTGTTCCTTCCAACATTGGCTGTCCATATGTTTGGAGGTTTCACGTGATCTTTCATCTTTTATCAACACAAAGCCAAACATTGCTTTTTTCTATCCCCAGTTTTTTTTTGTGATGTACTCTAATGAAAATGTTCAAAGAGAATTGAAAGCAAAATCACAATGTCTTCATGTTCCTATGATTTTTTGTTCCTGGGTTATTTGCAGTTAGGTCTGGGAGGTTATTCCTTTGTGGAGAATCTGAAACAAGCTTGGAGAGTTAGCTTTTGGCCCCAGGGAGTATTTCTTCATTGTGCTGATATATTTATCCTATTCTATCCCTCTGAATTTCACTTTCTGTGGGGTTCCAAATTCCAGATTTCCCCTTCCCCCACCTCACCTTAGTTCCAAACTCCCAGCTCAGCACTGTCCCCATGACTTGTCCTACCTGCCTATCTTCTTTGCTGTGCCCTTCCAGCACCACTAATCCAGAATCTGATTTCCAGCATCTGCAGTCATTGTTTTTACCTACTTTCTGTGGGGTGTCAAGTCATGATGGTCCTCCTATTTTAATCTCTCTAGAGAGGAGCAGCAGAAGATTATTGAGCTCCTTCATTCCCCTCAGGGCTTCCGATCATTCTCTTGCCAGTGTGAGGGATGAGACCTGGCCTGAAACCATAAAGTTCTTCTTCACTGCTCAAGAGCCTTCTTTTTGGTGAACTGAACTTTCATTTTCACGTTTCCTGCTGGAGCTGTGATTAGGTAACTGAAACTACCCCTTCTCTCATTCCAAAATCTTCTTTTCAGGCTAAAGCTTCAGTAAGATGAATGATCTCAACTTTCCCGTCATCAAATGCTCAAATTTCTTCTCATCATGGAAGTTCTTCTCATCATGAAGTTCTCTAGACTTCAGGATGTCTAGAGAAAGATCACTGAAAGAACAATGTGGCTTGGTCAGATCAAAGAGCATTTTCCACCAAATTAATAACCTTTCGCAACAGTTAATGTGTGTTTCAGAGTCCACAGAGCTTCTGTTACAGGGTAGCTGAGGATGAATCTCACTGAAAACCATTGCATCTTTTCTCAAATGATCTTTGAAAATGCATAGTCCCAAAGGAGTCGGACAGTGATTTCTTCCCCACAACCTCTGAAAAGACTGAAGAAGTAATTTTCTGGAATGTGTGTGGTGCTAAATTTAATCCATAGGCATGTGGTGCTGAAGCACATGCTTGTGAATTAGAAAGCTCTAAATCATTGGCTTTGCTCCACGAGTGATGCCTGGAGATAGCTCCATTAAACTTCAAGCATCATGTAGACTGTGCAATTATGAAACGATGTTGATTATTCTTGGATCATAGGAAATAGATACATGCCAAGGAATGATTGCTTTGTTGACTGCCTTCAGGTTAACACACAGTATATGATTCATCATTTTTGAGCAGTGTAGTGACTAGGTTTGGTATTTTTATGGATGACTTGAATCACTCAATGATACTGTTCACTTTGAGTCATTTCAGCTCATGTGATACATTGGCATTGACTTCAAATGTCAACTGTCTCATTTTTGTGGAGGTGGTGGAACTGACATGTCAATACAAGGGATATTGCAGTACTGGCTTAATCTCCACAAATAAATAAGGAAGGAAATTGTTTGGAATAGGAACTGCAATCCAAAACACTCATGTGTACTGTGGTGGGGTCTTCATGCTTGAAGCCAAGCTTCTGCCTTTGGCTATGTAGATTTTGAACTTGTCTGCTGAACATTTTGTAGCACTTTAACTAAGATTGTTCCACAAACTGGAATAATCACATCATTATAAGCTTGTCAAATGTCTGTTGCAAGAGTGAGGAGAAGATGCAAAAATGCTTTGGTAGAATTTGTTGCTCAGTGTAGATATTATTTGTGCCAACATTCATGCGGAGTGAGAGCAAGTAGTTTTGACTGATCATGCCTTTAATGTGACCTGGTGTTTTACCATCCGTGTTACTATACGCATGTTGCATTTCACTTGCTGGGAAGTTTCCTTCCCATGTCGAACTGCTCAATTCCTCAACTTCGACAACCCGCACACTTTTGCGAAGTGACTCAGTTATAACTATGTGTCACACTTCTACCCTTGAGCTGGGCTTGAGGTAGAGATTATCAAAAATAGGAGCAGGAGTAGGTCACTCAGCCCTTTCAGTCAGCTCGACCCTTCAGTACGATCATGGCCAATCATCC
Source organism: Chiloscyllium plagiosum (assembly GCF_004010195.1). NCBI lineage: Eukaryota > Metazoa > Chordata > Chondrichthyes > Orectolobiformes > Hemiscylliidae > Chiloscyllium > Chiloscyllium plagiosum. The sequence continues at coordinate 73,438,165 of NC_057712.1, forward strand.
AACTCAATATTTTATTCCCACTTTGTCCCCATACCCTTTGATCTCTTTATCATTGAGAACAGTATCAAACACATTCTTGAAAACATTCAATGACTTATGGTGGCAGAGAATTCCACAGGCTCGGGACTCTTGCTGTTCAAATGTGTATGCTTGCCCACTTAGAGTCATAGAGATGTACAGCGTGGAAACAGACCCTTCAGTCCAACCCATCCATGCCGACCAGATATCCCAACCCATTCTAGTCCCACCTGCCAGCACCTGGCCCATATCCCTCCAAACTCTTCCTATTCATATACCCATCCAAATCCCCCTTAAATGTTGCAATTGTACCAGCCTCCACCACTTCCTCTGGCAGCACATTCCATACACGT
>NC_057712.1:73438756-73461056 GCF_004010195.1 Chiloscyllium plagiosum
TTCTTCACTATCCTATCTACGTGCGACTCCACTTTCATGGAGCTATGAACCTGCACTTCAAGGTCTCTTTGTTCAGCAACACTCCCTAGGACCTTACCATTAAGTGTATAAGTCCTGCTAAGATTTGCTTTCCCAAAATGCAGCACCTCGCATTTATCTGAATTAAACTCCATCTGCCACTTCACAGCCCATTGGCCCATCTGGTCCAGGTCCTGTTGTAATCTGAGGTAACCCTCTTCACTGTCCACTACACCTACAATTTTGCTGTCATCTGCAAACTTACTAACTGTACCTCTTATGCTTACATCCAAATCATTTATGTAAATTACAAAAGGTAGAGGTCCCAGCACTGATCCTTGTGGCACTCCACTGGTCACAGGCCTCCAATCTGAAAAACAACCCTCCACCACCATCCTCTGTCTTCTACTTTTGAGCCAGTTCTGCATTCAAATGGACAATTCTCCCTGTATTTCGTGAGATCTAACCTTGCTAATCAGTCTCCCATGGGGAACCTTGTTGAACGCCTTACTGAAGTCCATATAGATCACATCTACCACTCTGCCCTCATCAATCCTCTTTGCTACATCCTCAAAAAACTGAATCAAGTTTGTGAGACATGATGTAGAAAGATGACATTGATGAGAAATGGCACTCTTATCCATCTAAAGGTTGTACACATTGTTCAATATCAGACTCTATTGAAGGCTGATCATTTAATTCAGTGCCCTGGTTTCACTTTCTCTCCATACCCTTTGATCCATTTAGCCCTAAGAATAACATATAATGAATCGATGTGCACTTCCATAACTTGTGCATATTTCTGAGAATATCAGACTGGTGAATATTGATGAGTCTGCTGAGGTCTCTTTGTCCATAACTCTTGCATATGTACTGGTTGGGCTAGCTGTGTCAGTGACCCTGAAACAGAAGATGCATTACTGTCTAACCTCTTCAAATCAAACATGAAAGATTTGTTTCGGCTATTTAACAGGCTCACCATTTTGCTTTATTCTGGTGCAATGCATATTATTTGATCATCACAGTTTTCATTTGTCCAATATATATTTTAGATCATTTACTGCTATTTCAAACTTAAGCATATCTTTTAAGACCTGCTTAAATACTTGGTGACCTCCAGTACTGAGGCAATAGATGAAAATCATCTCTTTGTGGATTGCTACTTTCTGTGGATCATCCATATCTGTCGTAAGCAAGTGTGTCTTGAACTCTAAAATCCATTGATCACATTGTAAGAATAGATCTCTCAGTTAAAAAAAGGAAAGATGCTAGACCCCATAAATCTATACCATTCTTTACCCTTGTAGCTAGTTATCATGTTTTATCGCTTGGAGATCTGCAGAGAAGTGACCAGACATCAGATATGCACAGGGCTTTATCTCACAGGCTTTTTTATAGTTGCCTGCAGTTATCAACTTACTTTCAGTTTCTCTTTCTCTGCAACCACATAGAGAAATTTGCCTAAAACCATGCCGTTTATGTCAATAGGAAGACTTAGATCCAAGCTTAGGTATCCACCGCTTTCTATTTTGTATGGGAGTGATATTCTATCAAAGAACTTTTCCTAATTCACGGTGATGAGGCAGGTGTCTGTGCTTTCACCTATTTTGACATTTAACTCTAGGATTCACTCCCTTTTTCTCAGTGGTTCACTTTCTTTCTTTAAGCCCCTCTTTAAAATGCATCACTTTGTTCAAGCTTTTGGTCATCTGCCCTAAATATTTCCACATGTGGTTCAACATCATATTTTGTTTCATGATACCACTTTGTTGGTATATTTTATCACCTTAAAGATGTGATATACATGTGAGATCCCGTTATCCTGAGTTGTGGTTAGCTACCTCAAGTCTTTCTAGCAAATTTGAGTAGGACTGATTTGGTTGCATTACCAATTCCACAGCAGACTTGGTCCAATTGTCATTGGCTTAGACAAAGTTTTGAAGTCTGTGTTAAGCAGTAAAATGGACTGCCACTTTCTGAATTCTGCCCTTGCCGCTTTCTCCTTGTTAATGAGGATCATAATGTGTACACCTGGATTAGATAGAAGTGTTTAGTACATTACATCTCCTTTTGAGGAGATGATTTTGTTGATGGTGAGGTTGCCTCCCTGCAGCAGAACAACCAGCCTACAGAGTGGCAATTGTTGTCTTCTGACCAGATTGCTGGCCCATGGGACCGCCATTGCAACAGTTGCTGGTGTTTACTGGGCTAAGCTGCACTCTCATGAGAACAAGAATTTGCCTTGATTTTGGCAAGATGCACAAAGTTGAAACACATTGCTTCGTGGTGTTTTACATGACACCTTAATAGTCACACTCTTCAAATTTACTAATACAGCAATTTTAAAAATTTAATTGGCATCTATGGGACCAGCTATGTGCTAGTTGATCCAATATTCTGGATAATCATGAAGTACGCGTTACTGCAGTGAACCCTGACCAAGTGAAGCTCCAAGATGTCAATATCACTCAAAAAAATCCATTAAAAAATCTCAACAGACCTTCTGAAATAAATGTAAAAACACAGTAAGTAATAGAAATGTAACGCAGGGTGTATACACATTGCTGTTATACTTTATTTAGTGTTTAAATACTCGGGCACCTTAATAGATTGCAGTATTTGAAGTGTATACATTTTGTTGGTTTATTGAGAGTGCCAGTTGACACGGTGCCAGTTCAAACAAAGTTTGCTGTTTATTTTAAAGTCGCAGCACAGCTGTTAGTTGTGGTACCTGAGTCTGCTTCTGTACTCCTGTGATTTGAAATGATTGTTATTTTCTCATTCTTAGATAGGATGTGGTATCATTGGCAAGGTCAGTATTTGGTACACGTCCCTAATTACCGTGAAGTAATTACAGGTAGTCATGATTTGGACTGGGGTGTAGAAAGTTTAAAAATCATACAATACCAGGTTATAGTCCAACATGTTTATTTGGAGTTCTTGCTCCTTCATCAGTTATTTCAGAGAGTAGATAAAAGTCAACCACAATGCTGTCGATATGAAGTTAGGAAAGGGTGGTAGATTTCCTTCCTTTTTTAGTGAGAAAAAGACACATATAAAATTCATAATTTGCTTGTGCAACTACCAAGCTTTATAATAGAGAAAGCAGTCAGTAAAATACAGTATCACTGGCTTTGTTAATAGGGGCATGGATTACAAGAGCAAGGAGGTGATGTGGAATTTGTATAAGCCGCTTGTTAGCTATTCTAGATATTATGAACTGGATTTAAATTCTACAACCTGCCATAGTGGGATTTAAATCCACAACTACAGGGCATTAACCTGGGCTTTTGAATTACTCATTTCCTGACATTAATACAACCATCTCTTTGACTTAAACCAGCTTCTCTCTTGCCATGTTGAGGCTAACGCACAAATTTTGGTCTCTCTGTGGACGGTGTTGTGCTAGGGTGACTGCGGTTCCTGACCAGTTCTGTGTTGTGAAGACTGATGATGGATTTTCCTTTAAGCTGTACCGCAGCTATTCCCAGCTTCCATGACCTGATGTTTGTTTCCTGTGTTGTTGCTCACAGTGTTTAGAGCCACTAGGTGGCCAATATGTAGAAATACATGATGGCTTGCAAAAAAGAATTAAACTTCAATAACAACTTGCATGCTTAAAGTTACCAAGAGAGATTTAACGTGGAAATCAGCCATTAATAGTGCTGCCTGCTGGTATAACTGATACTGCAGATACAGTTCCACAATGTTGTGTAATAAAAAATGGTGAATTTTGAAAGATGTTGCAACTTATTCAGCATTTTTAATATGATAGATATTGATCTTATATATTTATATTACTAAAATCTTTAAAATAAGTAAGATTTAATATGTTTTATCTTAGAACTGAAAAACAGTAGGTTCTTAAGTAATCCTTTATTGTGATAATCATAAATGACTTACAGAAATTTGTTACGGGCATTATTTTTCAAAGAAAGCACAGAAGGGCTAAATTTTACAATGGAAGCAGGGCGCTTGTTCCCCCGTCTCCCCTTTCAGACTGGAGGCCTGTGACAAGTGGAGTGCCACAAGGATCGGTGCTGGGTCCTCTACTTTCTGGCGTTTACATAAAAGATTTGGATGCAAGCATAAGAGGTACAGTTGGTAAATTTGCAGATGACACTAAAATTGGAGGTGTAGTGGACAGCGAAGAAGGTTACCTCAGGTTACAACAGGATCTTGACCAGATGGGCCAATGGGCTGAGAAGTGGCAGATGGAGTTTAATTCGGATAAATGCGAGGTGCTGCATCTTGGGAAAGCAAATCTTAGCAGGACTTATACAGTTAATGGTAAAGTCCTAGGGAGTGTTGCTGAACAAAGAGACCTTGGAGTGCAGGTTCATAGCTCCTTGAAAGTGGAGTTGCAGTTACATAGGATAGTGAAGAATGCGTTTGGTATGCTTTTTTTTATTGGTCAGAGTACTCAGTACAGGAGTTGGGAGGTCATGCTGCACAGGACATTGGTTAGGCCACTGTTGGAATATTGCGTGCATTTCTGGTCTCCTTCCTATTGGAAAGATGTTGTGAAACTTGAAAGGGTTCAGAAAAGATTTACAAGGATGTTGCCAGGGTTGGAGTATTTGAGCTATAGGGAGAGGCTGAACAGGCTGGGGCTGTTTTCCCTGGAGTGTCAGAGGTTGAAGGGTGACCTTATAGAGGTTTACAAAATTATGAGAGGCGTGGATAAAATAAATAGACAAAGTCTTTTCCCTGGGGTCAGGGAGTCCAGAACTAGAGGGCATAGGTTTAGGGTGAGAGGGGAAAGATAGAAAAGAGACCTAAGGGGCAACTTTTTCACGCAGAGGGTGGTACGTGTATGGAATGAGCTGCCGGAGGATGTAGTGGAGGCTGGTACAATTGCAACATTTAAGAGGCATTTGGATGGGTATATGAATAGGAAGGGTTTGAAGGAATATGGGCCGGGTACTGGCAGGTGAGACTAGATTGGGTTGGGATATCTGGTTGGCATGGACGGGTTGGACTGAAGGGTCTGTTTCCATGCTCTACATTTCTATGACTCTAAGTGGCCAGCTCACATAACAACCATTTAACAGCCAATCGGTATTAATTAACTTGTGACAAAGCTTTTGTTTCCATTGACATGGCAGCAATTCCATAGAATTACAAAGTGTTATGGTGCAGAAGGAGGCCATTTGGCCCATTGTATCTACTCCAGCTGGTTAAATTAGCATCATTACCACCGATAATTGCCTGTCTTTTTTTCTCCACACCCTTGTATGTTATTTTTACCCACATAGTCACCCAATGCCCTTTTTATTGTCTCAACTGAACCTGCCTCCACCTCAATTCCAGCCAATGCATTCCAAATACTAATTACTCGCTGAGTAAAAATGTTCTTCCTCACTTCACCCTCGCTTTGTTTTTGCAGATCACATGAATCTTTCCCTTCTTGTTCATGTGTCCTCTGTGATTGGGATCAGCTTCTTCCCCAACGTGCTCTACCCATCCCTCTCATGATTTTGAAAACTTTCATCAGATCTCTTAGCCACCTTCCCTCCAAGCACAACAGTCCTAACTTCTTCAATTTATCCACATAGAGAGATTTCTCATTCCTGGAACCATTTTTGTAAGTCACTCACGCACTCCTCCCAGTGCAGTCACATGCTTACTATAATGTGACACACAGAACCGTACATAATATTCAATCTGAGATCTAACAAGTGGCTTATACAAATTCAAAATCACCTCCTTGCTCTTGTACTCTGCGCCCCTATTAATAAAACTGTGCATATTGTGTATTACTGATTGTTCTCTCTACCTCTACCTTGAATGATCTGTGCATTTTACCACTCAGCCCCTCTGCTCCTACACTCCCTTAGAATTACACCCCATGTTTTAAATTGTCTTTCAATGTTCTTTCTACCAAAATGCAGCACCTCACACTTTGCTGCATAAAACCTCATTGGCCACCTATCTTCCAGTCTACCAACTTGTATATCCGGAGTTCTGCATGTTCTCCTCACAGTTTACAATTCTTCCAGGTTTATCATCTGCAAACTTTGAAATTTTCTTTCAGGTCTAGAGTACATTAATATTGTCAATTGTCTAGTTTAGGACTAGCATCACATATACAGTCAGCTATTCATGGTGCTAACCTTCCATCCTTGAAGGACATTAATTAGTCTGTTGTGTTTTTTGAAGGAGCAAGAAGGTTCATTTCTTTGGCGTGAGCCTACAGCTCGGTATTGATTTATTGAACTCAATTTCATAAATTATGGATGGCTAAGAATTTACAACCTAGTGGTTAAGAATTTACAACCTAGTGGTATTGTCATAATCACCAGCTTGCTAACATGTTCATATATCGCAGTGAAGCTGTCAGTGAACAGGGAGTGAATCCAGATGCTGGCAATTTCCTCAGGGGCCTTCCCACTTGTATGCTCCAGAGTTACAAAAGCAATGTTCACATTGACCTTGCAGCAGTTACAACCATAGGGCTGGGAGAAATCCTGAGGTGCTTCCCAAATCTCTTCGCACCATGACCCCATTTTAATGCTTGAAAATTTGTACAGCCCCAGTGGAGGAGTGGGGTGCAGGAGGGGAGGAGAAAGAGTTGATGAGTGGAGGGAAAAGTTGTTTAGCAGGTTAGGCAGTTGTTAATTGGAGGCGATTGGGTTGCTGAGCTGGCTGGAGGGGTGCACAGTAGATTAGAAGATTCCGATGGGCCCTCAGAGCCATGCATGAACTTGTAATGTAGACAATACCTCAACATCAATCCCAGAACTACCTTACTATTTGATACAGCACACATTCAAAATGCATCAACAATTATCTCCACATCCGAATAAATCTTCTTTTAGCCAATGAAAGGGTGGTGCTAAATGGCCATTTAGTACGCTGAAAGAACAACCAGTTAGCTCAGTGGAAAGCTGTTGTATTGTTCCCCCAGAGCTTGTGACACCAAATGGTTAGCCTATAATGAAGGAGGCCTGCTCTGAGGGAAAGGTACTGGCAGCAGTTTCAGCCATGTCTAGAGGGTGATTGGAATGAAAGGTCAAGCATGTTTCTTTAAATGCTCCCCGGCCCATAAGCCTCGTTCCTGATGAAGGGCTTATGCCCAAAACGTTGATTCTCCTGCTACTCTGATGCTGCCTGACCTGCTGTGCTTTTCCAGCACCACACTCTCGACTTATGTTTTCTTAACTGAAAAGCGAAAGGGCAAAGTATCTCTGCCCCTCTAGATCGTCTTTTACTGGACATCAGAACCAGACATTAAACTATTAGGCATTCCGTCACTTACTCCCGTTTGCACCATTTATCGCAAACAGCTTTCTAACTATCAGCATGAGAGAGATAATATTTGCTTTATAATAAGGGAAGGAACTTTGGGGAAAAATGATTGACATTTTTTGTAAAATGGCATACCTTCCCAACTATGGTGGACAAAGTAAGGTTTGGTGAATGCTGTATAATAGTAACTGCATAATTGTTAATAGTAAAGTAGGAATGATGACCTAAATTAATGCCATTTGAACAAGTCCTTTTCAATGCAGTAATTTTTGTTTGTCTCCTTCCTTAGCAACCATGTTTCAGCTGAACTCAGCAGGGACTTATTTATTAGATGCTGCTTCTCCGGCCAGTGATGTTAATGGAATGTAAATCAGTGGAGCTGTCAGGCCATTCCATTTTGTTAAACCTAGTAAAGAAGATGGATCTGTCTATGACATACAGTGAAATTTCTGATGGGTGACTGGAAGTTCAATCATCACAGACCAAAATTAAACAATCAATTATAATCTCTGAAGTAGAAGGAGGGTTTATTTTTGCCTGCAAGGTTAAAGTGAAAAGTTTATTATCTATTATGTGAAAGGATTATTTGAAGAACCAACTTATTGACTGACATGTGCAGCAATAAATTTGTTGCACAATCAGGTGTCAAATTGATATTATCTCTACTTGATCTTTAGGGCCTGTAAAGAAATATGTAGTTAATACTAAAACAACTGTGGATATTGAAAAACCTGAAACAAAAACAGGAAGTGTTGGAGAAATTTGGCAGACCTGACAGCTTCTGTAGAGAGTAAAACGGAGTTAATGTTTTGAGTACAGTGACCTTACATTTTGACAAAGGATCACTGGATTTGAAGTGTTCACTCTGTTTTGTGAGTGTGGTTACCACTTGACTACAAAAGACAACTTTCACCAAAGGGAAGCAGAGTATATGTTTACTAAAATGATACCAGGAAAGTGGCTTTTGAGTTTACAAAGAAAACTACAAATTAGGTGTTAGAACTTAGAACATAGAACAGTACAGCACAGTACAGGCCCTCTTGTCCACGATGTTGTGCCAAGCATTTATCTTAATCTAAGATCAACGAGGTAAAAACAATGACTGCAGATGCTGGAAACCAGATTCTGGATTAGTGGTGCTGGAAGAGCACAACAGGCTTTTGCCCGAAACGTCGATTTTGAAGCTCCTTGGATGCTGCCTGAACTGCTGTGCTTTTCCAGCACCACTAATCCTTAATATAAGATCAACCTAACCTACACACCCTCAATTTACTGCCAACCATGTGCTTGTCCAGCAGTCGCTTCAATGTCCCTAATGTCTCTGACTCTACTACCACCACTGGCAGTGCATTCTATGCACCCACCACCCTCTTTGTAAAGACCCTACTTCTGACATCTCCCCTATACTTTGGTTTTACAATTATGACCCCTTCTGACAGCCATTTCTGCCCTGCGAAAAAGTCTCTCACTATCTACCCCATCTATGCCTCTCATTATCTTGTACACCTCTATCAAGCCACCTCTCTTCCTTCTTCTCTCCAGTGTGAAACACCCGAGCTCACTCAACCTCTCTTCATAAAGACATGCCCTCCAATCCAGGGCAGCATCTGGGTAAATCTCTGCATGCTCTCTAAAGCATCTACATCCTTCCTATAATGAAGTGACCAGAATTGGACACAATAATCCAAGTGGGGTCTAACCAGGGTTTTATAGAGCTGTAGCAAAACCTCACAGCTCTTAAACTCAATCTTCCTGTTAATGAAAGCCAAAACACCATATGCCTTCATAGCAACCCTACCAACTTGGGCGCCAACTTTGAAGAATCTGTGTATATGGACCCCAAGATTCCGCTGTTTCTCCACACTGCCAAGAACCCTGTCTTTAATTTTGTATTCAGCATTCAAACTTGACCTTCCAAAATGCATCACCTCACATCTATCCAGGTTGAACTCCATCTGCCACTTCTCAGCCCAGCTCTGCATCCTGTCAATGTCTGTTTGTCACCTGCAACAGCCCTTGACACTATCTACAACACCACCGACCTTTGTGTCATCTGCAAACTTACTAACCCACCCTTCCACTTCTTCATCCATGTCATTTATAAAACCTATGAAGAGCAGAGGCCGAAGAACAGATCCCTGCGGGACACTACTGGTCACCGCCCTCCAGATGGAATAGTTTCCATCCACTACCACTCACTGTCTTCTTTCAGCCAACCAATTATGTATCCAGACAGCCAAATTTCCCTGTATCGCATACCTCCTAACTTCTGAATGAGCCAACCAAGGGGAACCTTATCAAATGCCTTACTGAAAGCCATATTCACCACATCCACTGCTCGACTTTCATCAACTTGTCTCGTCACATCCTCAAAGAACCCAATAAGGCTTGTGAGGCATGACCTGCCCCTCACAAAGCCATGTTGATTATCTTTAATCAAACTATGTTTTTCCAAATAGTCATAAATCCTATGTCTCTGAATCCTTTACAGTATCTTGCTTACCACAGACAGTCTGTAATTCCCAAGGATTTCCCGATTCCCTTTCTTGAACAGAGGAACAACATTCACCTTCAATCATCCAGTACTATCCCCGTGGAGAGTGAGGGTGCAAAGATCATTGTCAGAGGTGCAGCAATCTCATTCCTCGCTTCCCATAGTAACCTTGGATATATCTGATCCGGGTCAGGGGACTTATCAATCTTGATGCTTCTCAGAATTTCCAGCACATCCACTTTCTTAATATCAATCTGTTCAAGTCTATTAACCTGGTCCATCAGGTGTTCTCACTATCAGCAAGGTCCTTCTGTCTTGTGAGTACTCAAACAAAAAAACTCATGTGGAGTCTCCCCTACCTCTTCAGACTCTAGGCACAAGTTCCCTTCACTATCCCTGATCGTCCCTACCCTCTCTCTGATCATTATCTTATTCCTCGTGTGTAGAACACCTTTTGGGTTTTCCCTAATCTTTCCCACCAAAGCTTTTTTATGCACACTTTTAGTTCTCCTCAGTCCATTTTTGAGTTCTTTCCAAGCTAGCCTGTAATCCTCTAAAACTGTGCCCGATCCTTGCTTCCTCAACCTTAAGGAAGCTTCCTTCTTCCTCCTAATGAGAAGCTCTTCTTCTCTTCTCAACCAAGGCCCTTTTACCTTCCCATTCTTTGCCTGTCTCAGTGGGACAAAGTTATCCAACACTCCCAACAAGTGCTCCTTTAACAGCCTCCATATTTCTGTTGTGCCTTTCCCATAAAACAATTGTCCCAATTTATACCATGGCTGTGGTAAAGTGAGCCGGTTGTGGTCACTGTCACCGCAATGCCCTCCCACCGAGAGATCTGACACCTGTCTCGTTGCCTCGCACCAAATCCAATATAGCCTCCCTCCTAATCGACCTATCTACATATTGAGTCAGAAATCTTTTCTGGACACATCTGACAAAAATCAGCTCCATCCAGACCATTTACACTAAAGAGGTTCCAATCAATATTGGGGAAGTTGAAGTCACCCATAACAACAACTCTGCTCCATCTGCAGCTTTTCAAGATCTGCTGTCCAATCTGTTCTTCCATCTCTCTGCTGCTTTTGTGGGATCTATAGAAAGTGATTGCTCCTTTCCTGTTACAGACTTCCACCCCTACTGACTCAGGAGACAAAGCCTCCTCGACAATCACCTTTCCTGCAGCCTGTGGTGCACTGTCTAATTAACAAAGCTACTCCCGCTCCTCTTTTACCCCTCCCCCCACCCCTTTTTAAAAGACCAAAACCCTGGAACATCCAGTAACCATTTCTACCCCTGTGAAATCCATGTCTCCGTTATGGCCACAACACCGTAGTTCCTAGTACTTATCCATGCTGTAAGTTCATCACTCTTATTCCTTAAACTCCTTGCATTGAAACAGCCACACTTTAACCTATCCCTTTGTCCTATCAACTGTGTATCCTTCCTAACAGACTCTCTGCATTCTATTTCTGCCCGTTCAACAACTACCCTCTCCTCTGATCTGTAGCTCTGGTTCCCATCCCCCTGCCAAACTAGTTTTAAACCCTCCCAAAGTACTCTAGCAAATCTCTTGCCCAGTACATTGTGCCCCTCCAGCTTAAGTGCAACCTGCCCTTCATGTACAGGTCCCAGCTTCCCCAGAAGGTACCCCATGATCTACAGGTATGAAGCCTTCCCTTCTGCACCAGCCCTGTAGCCACGTGTTCAGCTATGCTCATTCCCTGTTCCTTGCCTCAGTAATCCTGAGATTACTATTTTGCTCGTCCTGCGTTTTAGCTTCCATCCTAACTCCCTGAAATCACTTTTTAGATCCTCATCCCTTTTCCTAGCTATGTCATTGGTGCCAATGCGCACCATGACTTCTGGCTGCTCCCCCTCCCCCTTCAGAATCTTGTAGACTCAGCCAGAGAAATCCCAGACCCTGGCACCTGGAAGGCAACATAAATTCCAGGAATCCCGTTTGTTACCACACAATCTCCTGTCCGTTCCCCTAACTACTGAGTCTCTTACAACTAGTGCTTTTCTATTCTTCCCTCTTCCCTTCTGAGCCACAGAGCCAGGCTCAATGCCAGAAACCTGGCCACTATGGCTTTCCCTGGTGGGTCGTCCCCCTGAACTGTATCCAAAACGGTTTACTTATTATTGAGGGGAACGGCCACAGGGAATCCCTGTGCTGTCTGCCTGTTACCTTTCCGTCTGCTGACCGTAACTCATCTACCTTTTTTCTGTACCTGAGGTGAGATGGCCTCCCTGTAACCCTTGTCAATTAACTCCCGCTGCCTCCCGGATGATCCAAAATTCATTCAGCTCCAGCTCCAGCTCCCGTTCCCTGATGCGGTTTCCAAGGAGCTGGAGTTGGGTGCACTTCCTGCAGCTGAAATCACTGGGGATGCTAGTGGTGACCTTTACCTCCCACATCCTGCAGAGCATGCAACTGCCCTAACATCCACTCCCACTATTTTGAATAATTCCCAAAGAGACCATTGAAAAAATGAGTAACCTTACCGAATCGGCATATAGAACCTTTTTTGGTTAGAGGAGGAGGAGGAGGATGGGTTGGAGACACTACCGAAGTTCTTTTCCAGACTGTTGAGGGGCATAAAATAAGTCTCTAAAATTATAGATGGTGTTCATGTGTCAATAAATTTCCACTGGGTTGGTTGTTGTGAGGAGAATGAAACGAGGTGTCACATGGTATAGTTAGAGCATGGAATCGATGTTTCAGGCAAAAGCCCTTGCATTCCTGATGAAGGGCTTTTGCCCAAAACGTCGATTTTACTGATCCTCGGGTGCTGCTGGAACTGCTGTGCTTTTCCAGCACCACACTAATCTAGACTCTGGTTTCCAGCATCTGCAGTCATTGTTTTAACCTTAGAGCATGGAATGTTTTACCAGAAGTGGCTTTGGAGGCAGGAACAATAACACCATTTCAAAAGAAATTAAACAAGTTTTTGCAAATGAGCAATGTAAAAAGATACTGAGAAAGAGCACGACAATGAAATGAAAGAAGGTAGCTTCAATCTAGCACTGGACAATGGGCCAAATAGCCTCCTGTACTGTACTGTCTGTGATTGACTGACTATTTGAGACAGGCTGACTCATCTGCCTGAACTGTGCATCAAGTTCTAATCATTTACCAAATGGATTTGGAACTATCTCTTCATTCCTTCACTGTTGTTGAGTCAAAATCCTGGAACCTCCATGCTAACAGCATTCTGGGTGTAAATATACCACATGGACTGCAGCAGTTCAAGAAGATGGCTCACCACCAACTTCTTAAGAACAGTTCGGGATGGGGGATATCATGTTGAACACCAAGTTGATTGCGTGCCATCAATCTTCCTTTCTGTGCTGAATCTAAGAGCCTGCCTTAAAATCAGTGGTAGTCAAAAGATCACTGGTGAGTCGAAACAAAAAAAATGCATTTGTCTTGGATAACAATATGGAGCTTATTACATGATAGTGATTGGTACAAGTTACATTGATTAGTTAGGCATAATTAGACTAGCAGGGGCTATCGATGATACTTCTGTCCCATTAAGATCTTATTCAAGGTGGACTGATTCCCCAGGCAAGACTGTGTAACATCATCAGACTCAGTGGAGTTCAGTGCAACTTCAACTTTAACTCTTTCAGAACTATTACCTTATACAACAGAGAACAAACACTGGTGTTGCCAACAATGTTCACACCATGAACAAATAGACCAAGTCATTCTGCCAATGCAGTCTTTCAAATATGAGCTACATAGGTGATGGGTGTGGCATGTTGTGGTCATAAGCATCAAATGTAATTGTATTAAACAGCTAGAGTTTAAGAATTAGGGCAGAATTCCCAATTCTTTCTGATCAGAACTTTATTTTAGCACTGAATATTTTTGTGACCCCTCAAGTGCGCTGTAGATGTGGCTTCGAGAGGCTGTATTTTGGGGGGATATGTTTGAAAAGAATGACATGGAGATTTCATTATTTCCTATAAGCATGTGAGGCCTACCACATTTTTATACTTTTACAGGAGCTGGGCCTTAAAGTTCCATTTAGTCCATAGTTTCAAAAAAATGTGTGAATTCAAATCTGTCTCACAGCTGTTCACTCAGTCAGAGCTCCATATGACAGCTATTTACTGCCTCAGATTTTGTCATCCCAAAATATTGGCTTCTGACCCCATTTGGAATTATTTTGGGAAACTCTAAATTTGGGGCTATCTGAAAATAGTTTAACTTTTTCTGAGAAATGATTTTTTTTCCTTGCCATGTCAAATGTCAAATGTTTTGAGGAAGTGGAGTTGCAAGGATTCAGAGCAAAGTTTTTGCATTTGTGTCATTCAGGACTTGCAACTTTTAAATAGCATACAGTCTAATAATCTTTGGATAATTTATATTCACTTTAGTTTTTTGCATTGGGGCAGGACAAAATGGAGGCGGTTGGCTTTGGAAGAATATCAAAGTTATTTTATTCTTCTTTCTTGATATGAGTTTGTAGGACCACTGATCCCTTCAGACTCCGCCTCTAATCACCACCCAAGAACATTTTGATTTCTGACACTTAGGCTTCAGTATTTAAAGTTGACCTTTGAGAAATATGTATGTAAGTGTTTAAGGTTTCGTTGGATAATGCATCCAACTAAGCAGAGCAGAAAAAAAGCATGATGGTTAATTACAAATGTAGTTGTAACCTATTATTAGAATTTTGCCTGACGCCAATCCTTGAACCAACACCAGTGAAAGCAGATTAATTTTAGTAACTTATTGTTGCAGAACTACAACCACTGAAGTTAAAGTTATTTGCTGTGTATGAAGTACTTGGTGATCATTTTTGTGAGTTGGGATAGGTTTCTTTATAAATTCCAGCCCTGTTTTGTTTTTAGATACATAATAGGATAAAAAATTGGTTTAAATTGAGGCTGCCTACCTGGCATAAGCATTGTGTAAAGCTTTGAACAGTGGGTTGGCCTTTGTACATTGGATGGCAAAAGTAGAAAGGTGTTCTATTCCTATGCATAGACTTCCCTTGTCTTAACAAGTGCAATCTGTACCAGTGCTGGTTCCACTGAAAGGTTTATGTGTCTCCTTTGTCAGTATCTGGTTTTACACCCAAGAATTTGCTACTGGGGCCTAACACTCATTGAAATGAATTAGTGATAAGTACAGCAATCATCGGGTCAGGATTCCTCAGTGCATAACAAAATGTATGCTTCCAAATTATTATTTTTTAAAAATCACCTCCTTGTGAATCTTGGAGATGCAGGTTGTTATATGCGCAATTGTCACCGTGACCAGCATGTTGTATGAGACTACCTGCACTATCGCTCACTATGCAGTAGCTTTGCTGTCACCATCCTCTATTAAGGTGGGAATCTGCAAGGCCCATTTTGTCTGGTGTGGTGAAGGAAAACCAGTTAGTAGTCTATAATGAAAAGGCTCTAGTCCTGTATAGACCATCACTTATCGGATGTCAATAACTAATAATAAATTACAGTGCTTTGATTGATATTGTACAGAAGACCATGAGGAGGACCAAGATCATACTCTCTTGAACATCTCCCTAAGATGTCCTGACATCAGGTCTGTATGATATCATCACACTGGGTGTAGCAAGGCATTATTCTTAACACTTCCAGATTGTAACGCCATTCTACAACACAGGCGTGCTGATAGTAACATCCTTGCAGTCCAATCATTTTTTTCTTCTGACACCACCCCTGTCCACCAGCCTCTGCCTCTACTCCTAGCCACACCCCAATCTCTCGAGTCTCTAATTAGCCTGCTTCAACTCTCCCTCCTTGAACTTACCAGAGGGCTATAACCTGTGAGTTAGACAGTGTTATATTGATGTCTTGCCTGAAGCAAGTTGCCTTAAAGTATTAGCTATAAATGAAGCTCACTCTGAACAAGCCCCATGACCACTTTGTGTCAGAACATAGACATCTCTGTTAGGTCAAGCTCTCCTTGTGTGGTACTTAAATGTAGACCAAGTATGTACCTAGACAACTATTTACCCTGTAACATGTGCCCACAACATTATTGAAAGGTAATCCATTATTGGATGCTAAAATGGTTAGAATGCATTTTTTCATTTTTGAAATCTAAATTTAAATAGATGGTCAGCTCAGTGGAAGGGAATATGCCACATGGTGTTTATGGATGTAGGTTCAAGAAGTCTCAACCTAGCTTCCTGTTAATAATAGACAAAGGTACAGCACTGCTCATATTATAGCTCAGAGCTTTTGAATCAGAATGAGAACATAAAGATATCTGAGATTCCACATTTACAATTGGGGTCTAAGGCTAAATGGTATTGTTGAATGGAGTAGAGGGCAGCTTTTCTTGGCATTTGCCTGCACTACTATTGGCCCAGATTCTTTGGTGACATTGGATGGCAAAAGTAGGAAGGTGTTCTATTCCCATGCATAGACTTCCCTTGTCTTAACAAGTGCAAGATAAATGTCAGAAGTTGTAAAGAGAAATGTAGAAACTGGGCCTTTTGTTTACTGTACAATGGAGCATTTCAACAGAGAAAGCCTCCTTTTTAAAATCTAGTACTGTTTGGGCTTATTCTATTTGACGTTTTTTGCTCACAAAGTCACGGGGTTTGAGCAGATGCTAATTCAAGGGATTCTTTCAGTTCGGAATTAGCAAGTCCAACAGAGTGTGGATGTTGTCATGGCTGGCCTCAAATGAATGCTTTATTCTTCGGTTCTTATGAACATTAATTTGTTTTTGTGCATCAATATAATATTACAAGCCAGTGAAATTGTAAATCATATTAGAAACTTCCAGAATATATGGATCGTAGATCCCAGTAGAGTGGCGCAGCCTGGCACAAGTGTCAGAGTCAGATTTTAAGCACGGATTCAAGTGGAGTTTGCAAGTAGAGGCATTTATTTCCGAGGGAACCTGTGTCACATGGTCCTCAGCAGTCCCAGCATAAGGAATGAGTTGGCAGCTGCAGTTGTGTCTTCTGGAATGATATACAACAAACCAGCCCCCCACCATATCACTTTTAAAGCAGGGCCAACACTTTATCAGAGTTTTATTTCACTTTTATTAAAAATCTAAATCATCCTGTGGATTCTCATGAGAGTTTCATAGATGCCCTTCAGCAGATTGATGTTGCCTCTTTCTGCCAGATTTATCTACTGCCTCCAATCTGTGTCCAGGCTGAGGACAGGCAACTCCTTCCATTAAGCAACCCCAATATTGTTCTCTCTTAAGTACATGACCTTTTGAAGCATATGCAGAGGTTCTGCCAATTACAGAGTTTGGAGGGAGTTTCTCGATAAGTCTAGACAAATTATCTCCCTATGGGCTTTCTGGATCTACCTACAGCACCTGGACTGCAGCGGTTCAAGAAGGCAGCTCACCACCACCTTCTCATGGGCAGCTAAGGATGGACAATAAATGCTGGCTCAGCTAACAACACCACATCCCATAAATTGATGAAAAAAAAAGCTGAGAAATGGCATAACTCAATCCCAGACTATATTTTCAGTTCTGATAAGAGTGCCATTTGAAAAGGTCACACATTTTCTATTTGATCCTAATTTCTATCCCTTCATATATGTTGTATTTAATTTTCATATTAACAATGATTAGTAACCATCACAAGAATCCATTAGTAAAAGGAATGCAGTGGTAGAATATCTGTCATTATTTGATAACTAGGAATGTGGTCTTGGTGGTGTTGTCTGCACCTTATAATAAATGGAATGAAATATAACCAAATGATTGTCGTTTGTTACCATTATTTCTAATATCATCCAAAATTGAGTTTATCTGGGTCTTTGTCTTGAAATACTTTGAATGGATTTTAAGCTTTGAAGCAACATTTGAATTTTGCTAGATTTTCACTTCGAGCTACTTTCGTAAGCAACATTTAATATTCATGAAGTATAAGAATTGATTAATTGCTAAGACCATGCCTTATCTGTTATCATTATGACACACTAGTGAATACTGCCAATTATTAGTTATTCTTGATGCTGTATAAATTCAGAGCTGCTAACAATACTTTTAAAGTTTGCCTTTCACTACATAATGATTCTTATCGTTCATGACTTGGCTGCTGTAATCTGTTCTTTATTCTGAAACAAAAGAAGAAAATTTAACTTGTGTTGGCAGTGGGAGCCCTTGGAAGTGTTAGTGACATGACATCATCTCTAATCCATCATATAGCTTCCCAAATAAAACGGAGGAAGAGAGCAGTGGGCCAACAGGTGGGAGATTAGTTCTGGCCCATTAAAAGAATGATGTCTAAACAAGAGGTTAAATGGAAGGGAGGAGTTGTTAGCGAAGACTGGAGAAACTTCCCTTCTTAGACTAGAGTTCAAATTCTGGTCAGGGGCTTGGTGACATTATCAGATTCAAATCTGCGTGTTTAATGAAGGACCTCACTTGCTACTAGGCTGTTTGCTGAGAAGATCAGATTATCTTCAGTTTTGGTGCAAAATGGGCAAAGTTTAAATCTCCCAGTTGATTTAACCTATTTAGCCATTGCCTGGGGAACTGATGGAATAGTGGTAATGTCACTGGATTAATAATCCAGAATCCTAAACCAATGGTCTGGACATATGGATTTGAATCCCACCAGGCTAAATGTGAAATGTGACTTGAACAAAAGAAATGCAGAATATAAAGCTAGCCTAATTTTAACGATGAAAATGCTGTCAATTATAGAAAAATCTATTTGGTTCACTATGTCCTTTAGGCAAGGAAATCTGCCATCCTCATGTGGTCTGACATATATGTTACTCCAGACTCGTTCTTAATTGCCCGAGGGCAATAAATACGAGCCTTAGTCTGTGACATTCTCATTGCTGAATAAATAAAATGGTAGTGGATAAAATTATTCTGTTGACTTCATGGAATAGCTTTACAAATGATTGCTCAGAGGCTTTGAGGATTAATTTGTTTTTAGATGGATAAGTTAAGATATGTGATATGTCTTTACACATCCTCATTTGTCTTACAATCTTGAATTTAGGACCTGGTTACTTGCAGCAATCCCTAGACTATAGCTTTTCCTAGCTCAATGAACTAAACTTCCACGAATGGCCTTCCTCATCAGAATTTATCTCGCAAGTTTATTAGAAAGAATCTTAAGGCTAATTTAGTTGCCTATTAATATTGTTCATTTGTTATTTGTGACACAAATGACAATGATAGGACATGTACAATACAAGCCCAGCCCTATGCTGTAGTAGGTATTTTCAATGTTGCATTTGCATAGTGTTTATTTCAAAATGTAAAAGAAGAATTCACAAAAATCAAACAACCTTTGATTTGGGAGTTGATTTCTGTTGAGGAGAGCATTAATCAACTGGATTTAAATAATCATTACATATTGCTTATTGGGCATTTTATAAAACCTTCAGTCCATTGTTGACACATCGTTGTTCTGAAATGATAACAAAATATGGACTATTAATTTTTAAATTGCATTAAAAGCTAGGGACTTTGGTTTGAGAGAGAGAACAGCAAAAGTGAGCTGGTGTATTTTAAAATGGCTACCAAAGTTACCTGACCTGAAAGTAGCCAAGCACAACAGAAATTTACAAAGAAATGTCTGAATAACATGGCTGAGACTGTGTACCACACACTCAATGTTATCCAAGGATAATTACCCAAATATTAAAATTCATCATCTGGAAAACAGAGCACATGAAGCCTTCAGCAATTTCTGGGGCATAAGATTTCTAGACTATAAATGAAAACCCAAAATTGATGCAAAGAGGAGGACTGAAACATTCAATCTATGTCAATGAATAACTGGAATGCTAACAATGGGCCAGTGAAATGTTTTCTTAAAAATGATTGTGCTCAATCTGTGCCAAGAGCCAGTGTTCACACATTGAAACTCCTCTGCTGTTCGAGGCCATGATTATAAACTTATGTTTTTGCTATCCAGTTTGCATCATCACCCAGAAATTCTATATTGATTATTCAAATTGACTTCACCTCAAATATTACAGCTTCCAGTACTCAGCCAACTCCGTTCGTTCCACAGGACAGTGAGAAGTGACAGTGTTCACAGGACACAAAGAATACTATTGACAATGACATAGCTGGCTGAAGTGCTACAGATTCACAGACCAGTAGTAGCTGGTCTACTAGTAATTTAAAACGGTGTTATATCTTTGGCATCAACCTGACCTTGCAAATAATTGTTGAGTTATATCTGGTGCACAAGACACAAGATAAAGTCATCACAAATAGCATTATTAAGCTACAAATACATTTGGATTGTGATAGAAGTACTTACTCCAGATCCTCTCACTTAAACACAACAGATGAATGCCAAAGAAGGGGTGAAAGTAGTTCCCCTCATAACAAGGCAGTGTTCAATTCTGGATATCTTCAAGGAACCTGACCAAAACTGAGGCCAGTGACCAAAAGAAAACTCTGCAGTGTCTGGAATCATTACAGATCCAAAAGACCAGATTAAATGTGATGGGTCATGGAGTCATAGAGATGTACAGCTCAGAAATAGACCCTTCGGTCCAACTCGTCCATGCCGACCAGATATCCCAACCTAATCTAGTCCCACCTGCCAGTACCTGGTCCATATCCCTCCAAACCCTTTCTATTTATATACCCATCCAGATGCCTTTTAAATGTTGCAATTGTACCAGCCTCCACCACTTCCTTTAGCAGCTCATTCCATTCTCTGCGTGAAAACGTTGCTCTTTAGGTCTCTTTTATATCTTTCCCCTTTCACCCTGAACCTATGCCCTCTAGTTCTGGGCTCTCCGATCCCAGGGAAAAGACTTTGTCCATTTATCCTATCCATGCCTCTCATGATTTTATAAGCCTCTACAAGGTCACCTCTCAGCCTTCGACACTCCAGGGAAAACAGCCCCAGCCTGTTCAGTCTCTCCCTATAGCTCAAATCCTCCAACCCTGGCAACATCCTTGTATATCTTTTTTGAACCCTTTCAAGTTTCACAACATCTTTCCAATAGGAAGGAGACCAGAATTGCATGTAATATTCCAACAGTGGCCTAACCAATGTCCTGTACAGTCGCAACATGACATCCCAACTCCTGTACTCCGTACTCTGACCAATAAAGGAAAGCATACCAAACACCTTCTTCACTATCCTATCTACCTGCGACTCCACTATCAAGGAGCTATGAACCTGCACTCCAAGGTCTCTTTGTTTAGCAACACCCCCTAGGACCTTACCATTAAGTGTATAAGTTCTACTAAGATTTGCTTTCCCAAAATGCAGCACCTCACATTTATCTAAATTAAATTCCGTCACTTCTCAGCCCCTTGACCCATCTGATCAAGAGCCCGTTGTAATCTGAAGTAACCTTCTTTGCTGTCTACTACACCTCCAATTTTGCTGTCATCTGCAAACTTACTAACTGTACCTTTTATGCTCACATCCAAATCATTTTATATAAATGATGAAAAGTAGTGGACCCAGCACTGATCCTTGTAGCACTCCACTGGTCACTGGCCTCCAGTCTGAAAAACAACCCTCTAAAACCACCCTCTGTCTTCTACCTTTGAGCCAATTCTGTATCCAACTGGCCAGTTCTTCCTGTATTCCATGAGATCTAACCTTGCTAATCAGTCTCCTATGGGGAACCTTGTCGAACACCTTACACAAGTCCATATAGATCACGTCTCCTGCTCTGGCCTCATCAATCCTCTTTGTTACTTCTTCACAAAACTCAATCAAGTTTGTGAGACATGATTTCCCATGTATAAAGCCATGTTGACTATCCCTATTCAATCCTTGCCTTTCCAAATACATGTACATCCTGTCCCTCCGGATTCCCTCCAACAACTTGCCCACCACCGACTATAGTCACCAGTCTATAGTTCCCTGGCTTGTTCTTACCACCCTTCTTAAACAATCGCACCACGTGAGCCTATCTCCAGTCTTCCGGCACCTCACCTGTGACTATCGATGATACAAATATCTCAGCACAAGATCCAGTAATCACTTCCCTAGTTTCCTACAGAGTTCTAGGGTACACCTTATCAGGTCCTGGGGATTTATCCACTTATGTGTTTCAAGACATACAACACTTCTTCCTCTGTAATCTGGGCATTTTGCAAGATGTCACCATCTATTTCCCTACATTCTATATCTTTCATATCCTTTTCCACCGTAAATACTGATGCAAAATATTCGTTTGGTATCTCCCCATCTCCTGCAGCTCCACACAAAGGCCGCCTTGCTGATCTTTGAGGGGCCCTATTCGCTCCCTAGTTACCCTTTTGTCCTTAATGTACTTGCAAAAACCCTTTGGATTCTCCTTAATTCTATTTGCCAAAGCTATCTCATGTCCCCTTTTTGCCCTCCGGATTTCACTCTTAAGTATACTCCTACTGCCTTTATACTCTTCTAAGGATTCACTCGATCTAACCTGTGTATACCTGACATATGCTTCCTTCTTTTTCTTAACCAAACCCTCAATTTCTTTAGTCATCCAGCATTCCCTATACCTACCAGCCTGTCTTTTCACCCTGACAGGAATATGCTTTCTCTGGATTCTCGTTACCACATTTTTGAAGTCATC